>NC_056739.1:1462658082-1462763082 GCF_019279795.1 Protopterus annectens
ATCAGAGCATCAGCTACCATTTGTAGGTATTCACTTGGGAGGCTGTCTGCTGCTAATTTGGTGGGTTTAAGTTTAGTTTATGTTGGAGGTAGGTACAGGAGAAAAAGAGAAGGCAGAGGGGAGATTACTAGTTGAAGGTGTGGGTTGGAGGGGAGGGGGGTTGTGTTGTTTAGCTAGTGATAGTATGGTTTGGGTGAAGTGTGTGTTGAATGAGGTAGCAATATTTTCTGAGGACTGAATGATGTTAGGAGGAGGGGTACTGACTTTACCTGGGTGGAGGATGGAGTTTATGGAGGACCAGAATTGTTTGGGGCTGTGTTGTGAGGAGACTAGGGCAGACTGGTAGTATTGGGATTTCTCCTGTTTTATTAGCTTTTTGACTCTATTGCGTAGTTCTAGGAATTTCTGTCTAGCTGAGGGGGTTTTGGTTTTGCGCCACTGCTCCCAGGTTTTATCCCTGTTTTTCATTTCTGACTTAGTGGTTTTCTGTAGCCATGGGGTGGGTTGTGCTTTGGTTCTGGAGAATCTTATGGGGGCATGGTAATTAAGGATGTTCAGGAAGGTAGTATTAAAAAATTCAACTGCATCATCTAGACTGAGGTACTTTAGAAGATGCCAGTTACATTTTTTGAGGGATGAGATGAATGTGAGTGGGTTAAAGTTTAGTTTTTTATGTATTTGACGGTAGATGACAGGTTTAGCTTGGTATAGGTATTTTTGAGTAGGAATGTTGGGGAGTGATCACTGAGGCTATCTGATAAGCAGCCTGTTATATATGACTGGGGGCTCTTACTGACTAGTATCCAATCCAGGGTAGTGTGCTTGGTGGAGTTTTTATTTATCCTGGTTGGTGAGTGGACTAGTTGAGTGAAGCCATGAAGGTGTACATGATGGGTTGGATTGTTGCCAGAACAGGATTGCCAGTCAATATTGAAATCACCTAAGATGATAGTTTCTTGGGGCAATGGTGGGTAGACCAGCTGAGGAGGTTTTCTAGGGGAGGGATGTTTTGGCCAGGTGGGAAGTAGCATCCAATTATGTTGATGGTTTTGTTTTGGTTAATTATGAGGTTGGTATATATTATTTCTTCATTGCCTGTTTTTGGAGCTGATGATTTTAAGATCTGGATGTTTAGATGCTGTTTAAATATTATAGCTACACCACCTCCTATCTATATATATATATATATATATATATATATATATATATATATATATATATATATATATATATATGTATACACCACTACCAAAAACAACTTAAACACATCAAACTCAACGTATATATGTACACACATGCACAGATATACAAGCGTGTGTATCGTAATATATATAAATATGTCTCATACAGTATTTTAATCCTAATAAAGAGGGAGCAGCTGACCTGACTGGTTTGCTAGACTTCTGGCTTCCCACCATTTCTGATGCCCAAATTAGGACGTGTATATATATTTGCTTGAGTGTTTGTTGATACAAAGGTACATGCGTTTGTGTGTGTGTGTGTGTGTGTGTGTGTGTGTGTGTGTGTGTGTGTGTGTATATATATATATATATATATATATATATATATATATATATATATATATATATATATATATATAAAATAGAAAAAGACTGACATCACTGACTGTAATTCTCTGTGAATTACCTATCTTACTAATAGACAGCAGTCCACCAAATGGGAAAATAAACTCTTCCCCTCCTACCTATCTCTGCCAGAGTCCTCCAAGGCTTCATCCTCAGGCCTCTTCTTTTCATCATATTTGCCAATAACCTAAGCACTGCAGCCCAGCTAGCCCCTATTATCCAGTCCGCTAATCATGCCTCCCTTATCTGCTCTGCTCCCACATTTCTTGAACTGCAAGAAAAAAGACAAAAAAACCCCCACTCCACGACATTGAAAACTGCCTCACCAAAAACAATTCATACTAACAAAAAAAAAAAAAGTTTTTTTTTTTTCAAGCTTATGTTCTTTTCCAACAATAAAGCCAAAAACAACTATACCCCCATTCCCCAGCTACTCCTCCAACTTCACTAAAATTAGACCAGTTGATCAAACTAAACTTCTAGGAGTCACAATAGATCCATACATCCATCCATCCTCAACCCCTTTTCCCATTTTGCACATGGTGTCGTGGAGTCACTTCAGCAGTGACAATCATCTCGAACCAAGATTTACACCACAGGGTGCCCAGCTCAGCTGCGGTAGTTCATTCGTAGCACACATTCACACCTACTGCCAATTTAGAGTGTCCAGTTCACCTACTGCTTGTCTTTGGAATGTGGGAGAAAACCAGAGCACCCCAGAGGAAACCTATGTGACCATAGGGAGGACATGCTGACTCCGGACAGAAGGCATCCCAGCTGAGAATCGAACCAGAGAAATTCTTGTTGTGAGGCAACACTAACCACCGTGGCCACCCTAGTCACAATAGATAACTGTGTAAAATTTGCCAAATGTGTAGCCCTAAATTCGATTAAAAGCAGTGATCCAGCTGAGCAAGATAAGCTCCCTCTAGTGGAGGCACACAACAAAATGGATTAAACAGTACAATTGCTCAGTGCCCTTCAGGTGTAGAGGGAGGGTTTACCCAATCTTGCCCTTCCTAGCCCTGTAGATTAAAATCCATATTATAAAGACTTCAATTAAATATGCTTTGGGTTATTCAAAAACATCCTTTAAGCAAAGCCAAAGGTGAAAAAGTGAATGAAGTTTAAAGTTTTATTAGATTTCTCATGTGAGCAAAGCTAAGTTTATTAGATATCTAATGCAGAAAGCACAAAGTGGAAAATACGGAGGATGTGTTCTAAGATTAGGCTGTATCTGCTGTTTGGTTATACTGTGTGATCTGGATTACTGGGGTCAAGATAGATGATCACAATTCTTCAAACAAACCAGTGATGGAGGAGAAAAAATGCCAATGAATATCCACAAAACAAGAGATGTAGAAGCACAACTTGTACAACGTGGTAGATATAAAAAACACGGCTTTATTAACACAAAGAATTCCAAGTACAACACGTTTTCGTCGCACAATGCAACTTCCTCAGACAATGTCAGGGAGTGATCCCTGGATATATATACAATTGGTTAATGAAATACTTAATTGGTTGCAATTAATTATTAAAGGAACAAAAATGTTGTAAAAAGTTTAGAACACATTTCTAAAATAATACATATTAAATACAATAATATACTTGATGTGTATATACTAAATATAAAACTTTAAATAAGTGCTAATAATATAAAATATATATTGTGTAAAAACCTTAAAAACAAGTTATATATTGATAGCTTTAAGCTTCAGCAAAGGCTTGATAGAGATGTAATCATTCAAGCCAGGTTCTTTATAGATGATCACAATCATGCATTCATTGAACCCTATCTAGTGGCTCTGTCGTCAGTCCCCTCATTGATCTTTGTGCTCTCCCTGCTCTGTCTAGGTAGCTAAGAGCACATAGCAATTAGGAGACTGCTGTAGGTTTACTGAAATATGTCCTGTAAAAATAAAGTTAAAAGAGTATCACAGCTGGGAAGGTCCCAGTAGGCTAACAAATCTCATTGTGAAGTAAAAAATCTCATAGATCCTGTTTCATCTTTTTATTTTGGTGCTCTTTTAATTGATTTATTTGTGTTGCATTGAATATTAACTGAACTGGAAGTTTTGACTCTGTTTTTTCAGTTAGTGCTTGCTAGATTTTTATTGCCTGTTAGTAATTGCAGGCGGGGGTAGTCTCATTCATTGATATCCTGTCACTGCCTATTTACATGGTACAATTTGGAATATTTTCTGCTTAAAACCTCAGCTTTGGCCGGCTAAGATCTAGCTGTATTCAACTGGACATATAAGAGAATGTAAGTACCTTTTATCTGCACTTTTTTCAAATAATATAGCATTGTAATTGATTTATTTGTGTTGCATTGAATATTAACTGAACTGGAAGTTTTGACTATGTTTTTTCAGTTAGTGCTTGCTAGATTTTTATTGCCCATTAGTAATTGCAGGCGGGATTAGTCTCATTCATTGATATCCTGTCACTGCCTATTTAAGTAGTACATTTTAGAATATTTTCTGCTTAAAACCTCAGCTTTGGCAGGCTAAGATCCAGCTGTATTCAACTGGACGTATAAGAGAATTTAAGTACCTTTTATGTGCACTTTTTTCAAATAATACAGCATTTTAATTGATTAATTTGTGTTGCATTGAATATTAACTGAACTGGAAGTTTTGACTCTGTTTTTTCAGTTAGTGCTTGCTAGATTTTTATTGCCTGTTCGTAATTGCAGGCATGGGTAGTCTCATTCATTGATATCCTGCCACTGTCTATGTAAGTGGTACATTTTAGAATATTTTCTGCTTAAAACCTCAGCTTTGGCAGGCTAAGATCTAGCTGCATTCAACTGGACGTATAAGAGAATTTAAGTACCTTTTATCTGCACTTTTTTCAAATAATACAGCATTTTAATTGATTTATTTGTGTTGCATTGAATATTAACTGAACTGGAAGTTTTGACTCTGTTTTTTCAGTTTGTGCTTGCTAGATTTTTATTGCCTGTTAGTAATTGCAGGCGGGGTAGTCTCATTCATTGATATCCTGTCACTGCCTATTTACATGGTACAATTTGGAATATTTTCTGCTTAAAACCTCAGCTTTGGCAGGCTAAAAGCTAGCTGTATTCAACTGGACGTATAAGAGAATTTAAGTACATTTTATCTGCAGTTTTTTTCAAATAATACAGCATTTTAATTGATTTATTTGTGTTGCATTGAATATTAACTAAACTGGAAGTTTTGACTCTGTTTTTTGATTTAGTGCTTGCTAGATTTTTATTGCCTGTTAGTAATTTCAGACGGGGGTAGTCTCATTCATTGATATCCTGTCACTGCCTATTTAAGTGGTACAGTTTGGAATATTTTCTGCTTAAAACCTCAGCTTTGGCAGGCTAAGATCTAGCTGTATTCAACTGGACGTATAAGAGAATTTAAGTACCTTTTATCTGCACTTTTTTCAAATAATACAGCATTTTAATTGATTTATTTGTGTTGCATTGAATATTAACTGAACTGGAAGTTTTGACTCTGTTTTTTCAGTTAGTGCTTGCTAGATTTTTATTGCCTGTTAGTAATTGCAGGTGGGGTTAGTCTCATTCATTGATATCCTGTCACTGCCTATTTAAGTGGCATATTTTCTTATAATTTCTGCTTAAAACCTCAGCTTTGGTCGGCTAAGATCTAGCTGTATTCAACTGGACGTATAAGAGAATTTAAGTACCTTTTATCTGCACTTTTTTCAAATAATACAGCATTTTAATTGATTTATTTGTGTTGCATTGAATATTAACTGAACTGGAAGTTTTGACTCTGTTACTTCAGTTAGTGCTTGCTAGATTTGTATTGCCTGTTCGTAATGGCAGGTGGGGGTAGTCTCATTCATTGATATCCTGTCACTGACTATTTAAGTGGCACATTTTGGAATATTTTCTGCTTAAAGCCTCAGCTTTGGCCATCTAAGATCTAGCTGTATTCAACTGGAAGTATAAGAAAATTTAAGTACCTTTTATCTGCACTTTTTTCAAATAATACATCATTTTAATTAATTTATTTGTGTTGCATTAAATATTAACTGAACTGGAAGTTTTGACTCTGTTTTTTCGGTTAGTGCTTGCTAGATTTTTATTGCCTGTTAGTAATTGCAGGCAGGGGTAGTCTCATTCATTGATATCCTGTCACTGCCTATTTAAGTGGTACATTTTGGAATATTTTCTGCTTAAAACCTCAGCTTTGGCAGGCTAAGATCTATATGTATTCAACTGGACGTTTAAGAGAATTTAAGTACCTTTTATCTGCATTTTTTCAAATAATACAGCATTTTAATTGATTTATTTGTGTTGCATTGAATATTAACTGAACTGGAAGTTTTGACTCTGTTTTTTCAGTTAGTGCTTGCTAGATTTTTATTGCCTGTTAGTAATTGCAGGCAGGGGTAGTCTCATTCATTGATATCCTGTCACTGCCTATTTACATGGTACAATTTGGAATATTTTCTGCTTAAAACCTCAGCTTTGGCCGGCTAAGATCTAGCTGTATTCAACTGGACGTATAAGAGAATTTAAGTACCTTTTATCTCCAGTTTTTTTTTTCAAATAATACAGCATTTTAACTGATTTATTTGTGTTGCATTGAATATTAACTGAACTGGAAGTTTTGACTATGTCTTTTCAGTTAGTGCTTGATAGATTTTTATTGCCTGTTAGTAATTGGAGGCGGGGGTAGTCTCATTCATTGATATCCTGCCACTGCCTATTTAAGTGGCACATTTTGTTATAACTTCTGCTTAAAACCTCAGCTTTGGCCGGCTAAGATCTAGCTGTATTCAACTGGACGTATAAGAGAATTTAAGTACCTTTTATCTGTACTTTTTTCAAATAATACAGCATTTTAATTGATTTATTTGTGTTGCATTGAATATTAACTAAACTGGAAGTTTTGCCTCTGTTTTTTCAGTTAGTGCTTGCTAGATTTTTATTGCCTGTTAGTAATTGCAGGCGGGGGTAGTCTCATTCAGTACATTTTGGAATATTTTCTGCTTAAAACCTCAGTTTTGGCCAGCTAAGATCTATATGTATTCAACTGGACGTTTAAGAGAATTTAAGTACCTTTTATCTGCATTTTTTCAAATAATACAGCATTTTAATTGATTTATTTGTGTTGCATTGAATATTAACTGAACTGGAAGTTTTGACTCTGTTTTTTCAGTTCGTGCTTGCTAGATTTGTATTGCCTGTTAGTAATTGCAGGCAGGGGTAGTCTCATTCATTGATATCCTGTCACTGCCTATTTACATGGTACAATTTGGAATATTTTCTGCTTAAAACCTCAGCTTTGGCAGACTAAGAGCTAGCTGCTCAAAATGCACGCACTCGAGGCCCTTCTCAGTATGGAGAACATCGATGTCTGTGCTGTGACAGAAACCTGGTTCAAGGCTCCCGAGAGCACCCCAGCGCTATCAGGTTTTACCTCATATCATGCGTTCCGGCCCCAAAATCCGGATAATACCAAGAAAGGAGGAGGGGTATCCATATTCATCAAGGACACCCACACCTCAAGACTGGTGGCAACGCACAATGCATCGGAGACCATCCAGGTGCAATTAACGATAGGCAAGACTGCTCTGCAAATTGTAGCATGTTACAGGCCACCCTCACAAACTCAGGAACCTCACATGGCCTTCCTGAAAACACTAGAGGGGATAAATGTATCACCAAACACCATCATACTAGGTGACTTCAATTACCCTAATATAGACTGGGAACACTACTCAAGCCCAAACACCCTAGCCCAAAAGTTCCTGCAATTCATAACTTCAAATGCCATGGAACAACTAGTCACCATCCCCACAAGAGGAGACAACATACTTGATCTCATCATCACGAACATGGGAGCACAATGTTCAACACCGGAGGTGTACCCCTCACTGGTGAGATCAGACCACAAACTAATCTCGCTGGAGGTCCTCATCCCACCCCCACCTGAAATAAAAAAGACCATAGTAAAGAACTTCTCAAAAGCAGACTTTACACTTCTAAAGACTAGTGTGGTCTCCTTTAAGGCCCCCGAGCCGGCGGAAAACAGTACTCAAGCCACTGAATCACTTACAAATGCCTTCTACCAGCACCTACAGGACTGCATGGATAAGGCAATCCCAAACAAAACAAAGACTCTTTGTACCAAAGGCAAGCGTTCAGTCTGGTGGACCCCAGCCATAAACAAACTCTACAACAAAAGGAGGAAGCTACTACAAGATAGAGCAAAATCCTTAAAAGGTAAGACACCCTTGATCACTATAAGTAAAAACTAAGAGCTCTCATAAAATCTTCCAAAGCAAATTTCGAGAGAAAAATAGCTAAAGACTCAAAAGACAATCATAAGGCTTTCTTTAGCTATGTTAGAAACCTGGGAGGAAACTCCCAGATATGCTCAGAGCTAGTTCAAAATGATGTGAAGATTACTGATCCTACAGACATTGCCAACATACTGGCTGACAGGTTCAGTGCAAACTTCTCCCCTCCCCAAAAGGAGGGATATCTATACCAAACGATTGCAGCCCCCATACATCTCCAGCGTCCCAAGTGAAACTGCTCTCTCCAAAGCAAAAACACAGCATCCATGGGACCTGATGGTGTCCCCGGCTGTGTGCTCCATGAACTCAATGAGGAATTAAACCCACAGCTAGGACAGCTGTTTAATCAAAGTCTTACCTCTGGATACGCACCCAGGGAGTGGGACTGCAACTGTGGTACCACTTCACAAAGGCGGTGCCTCCACCGACCCTGGAAATTACCGCCCATTAGTTTGACAAGCCTTATCTGCAAAGCCATGGAGAGGATCATAATGGACCTCATAACAAAGACATAGGGAATTTGCAGACTTTGGATCCAACCCAGTTTGGCTTTGTCAAAGGCAGATCATGCCTTTTAAATTTGGTTGACTTTTTGAAACAGTCACCAAAGCCATTGATGAGGAAAGGCAGTCCATACAGCCTACCTCGATCTGGCTAAGGCCTTCGATACAATACCCCACTCAGGTATCATTGAAAAACTCATCAGCTTAAATGTCAACCCATACATCACAAGATGGGTTGCAAACTGGCTGAGTGACAGAACCCACAGGGTCAGAGTTGCTGGCGCCATGTCAGACTCAAAGCCTGTCACAAGTGGTGTCCCACAGGGCTCAGTCCTGGGCCCACTCTTGTTTGGCATCTACTTCTCTCAAGTACAAGCAAACACAGGAGGGTTATGGCTGACCAAGTTTGCAGATGACTGCAAACTGGGCGCCATAGTAGAAAACACATCTGACACAGATATCCTTCAGAAGGGTCTCACAGAAACGGATAACTGGTGCCAGAGCCACGGCCTAAAGTTAAATGCCAAAAAATGCATAGTCATACCCTTCGGGAAAAACAAGGTTACCTAGCTACCAAATAGGTGGCAATCCACTGAGCGCAGAAGTTATCAGGGACCTGGGGACCCAGGTTGATAGTAGTCTGTCATTCGACACCCATGTAGCTAAAGTAGTTAGGAAGACCTTCTACATTGCCCACCTTATCATGAAGGGTTTCTCATCTAGATCAAGGAGGTCATAGTCTCCCTTTACTCATCACTCATCAGACCTATGATTGAGTACAATGCCCCATTCGGAATGTATCTGACCCGACACTTGCAGCAGCTGGAGAGGCCACAAAAGTTCCTCACCAAAAGGATAAAGGGTCTCAAAAATCTGTCCTATGCTGCCCGACTGAAAGAACTCCAGCTCTACTCAGTCGCTTACCGCTTGCTCAGAGGTGACCTTTGCCTAACATACAAGGCCATGTCAAACCCAGATTTGATGAATATGCTTCACCTCAAAAAATCCAGATCCATCAGAGCCACAAGGGCGGGAGACTTAAACCTGGACACGACTATTAATAGGGCGTGCCGGGGGGGTAGATTCATCACCCAAAGACTCCCTATGCTGTGGAACAAAATCCCGGTACATGTGAGGCAGAGCACCTCACTGGCCTTGTTCAAGAGAAATCCTGACCAATGGATGGGAGATCGCAGATATACCCCAGGGATTACCTCAGTGTCATTGCTCGACAGAGGCACAGCAAAATAATGGGTTTAGTTCCCCGTACTAAAGGGGTGGCGTAAGCCACAAAACGATGGGCTAGGCTTGTAAATGCCCTCGGGCAGATAGCCTAGTATGAACCTATGAACCTATGAACCTATGAACCTGTATTCAACTGGACGTATAAGAGAATTTAAGTACCTTTTATCTGCAGTTTTTTTTCAAATAATACAGCATTTTAATTGATTTATTTGTGTTGCGTTGAATATTAAAAATTGGAAGTTTTAACTATTTTTTCAGTTAGTGCTTGCTAGATTTTTATTGCCTGTTAGTAATTGCAGGCAGGGGTAGTCTCATTCACTGATATCCTGTCACTGCCTATTTAAGTGGCACATTTTGAATATTTTCTGCTTAAAACCTCAGCTTTGGCAGGCTAAGATCTAGCTGTATTCAACTGGACGTATAAGAGAATTTAAGTACCTTTTATCTGCACTTTTTCAAATAATACAGCATTTTAATTGATTTATTTGTGTTGCATTGAATATTAACTGAACTGGAAGTTTTGACTCTGTTTTTTCAGTTAGTGCTTGCTAGATTTTTATTGCCTGTTAGTAATTGCAGGCAGGGGTAGTCTCATTCATTGATATCCTGTCACTGCCTATTTAAGTGGTACATTTTGGAATATTTTCTGCTTAAAACCTCAGCTTTGGCCAGCTAAGATCTAGCTGTATTCAACTGGATGTATAAGAGAATTTAAGTACCTTTTATCTGCACTTTTTTCAAATAATACAGCATTTTAATTGATTTATTTGTGTTGCATTGAATATTAACTGAACTGGAAGTTTTGACTCTGTTTTTTCAGTTAGTGCTTGCTAGATTTTTATTGCCTGTTAGTAATTGCAGGTGGGGGTAGTCTCATTCATTGATATCCTGTCACTGCCTATTTAAGTGGTACATTTTGGAATATTTTCTGCTTAAAACCTCAGCTTTGGCCAGCTAAGATCTAGCTGTATTCAACTGGATGTATAAGAGAATTTAAGTACCTTTTATCTGCACTTTTTTTTCAAATAATACAGCATTTTAATTGATTTATTTGTGTTGCATTGAATATTAACTGAACTGGAAGTTTTGACTCTGTTTTTTCAGTTAGTGCTTGCTAGATTTGTATTGCCTGTTAGTAATTGCAGGCAGGGGTAGTCTCATTCATTGATATCCTGTCACTGCCTATTTAAGTGGTACATTTTGGAATATTTTCTGCTTAAAACCTCAGCTTTGGCCAGCTAAGATCTAGCTGTATTCAACTGGACATATAAGAGAATTTAAGTACCTTTTATCTGCACTTTTTTCAAATAATACAGCATTTTAATTGATTTATTTGTGTTGCATTGAATATTAACTGAACTGGAAGTTTTGACTCTGTTTTTTCAGTTAGTGCTTGCTAGATTTTTATTGCCTGTTAGTAATTGCAGGTGTGGGTAGTCTCATTCATTGACATTCTGTCACTGCCTATTTAAGTGAGACATTTTGAAATATTTTTTGCTTTAAACCTCCAGCTTTGGCCGGCTAAGATCTAGCTGTAGTCAACTGTATGTATAAGAGAATTTAAGTACGTTTTATCTGCAATTTTTTCAAATAATACAGCATTTTAGTTGATTTATTTGTGTTGCATTGAATATTAACTGAACTGGAAATTTTGACTCCGTTTTTTCAGTTAGTGCTTGCTAGATTTTTATTGACTGTTAGTAATTGCAGGCGGGGGTAGTCTCATTCATTGATATCCTCTCACTGCCTATTTAAGTGGCACATTTTGGAATATTTTCTGCTTATAACCTCAGCTTTGGCCGGCTGAGATCTAGCTGTATTCAACTGGTAGCAAATTTAAGTAGTTTTATCTTTTTTTTTCAAAATAATACATCATTTTTAATTGATTTATTTGTGTTTGAATATTAACTGAACTGGAAGTTACGACTCTGTTTTTGCAGTTAGTGCTTGCTTTTTATTGCCTGTTAGTAATTGCAGGTGGGGGTAGTCTCATTCATTGATATCCTGTCACTGCCTATTTAAGTGGCACATTTTGGAATATTTTCTGCTTAAAACCTCAGCTTTGGCCGGCTGAGATCTAGCTGTATTCAACTGGATGTATAAGAATATTTAAGTACCTTTTATCTGCACTTTTTTCAAATAATACAGCATTTTAATTGATTTGTTTGTGTTGCATTGAATATTAACTGAACTGGAAGTTTTGACTCTGTTTTTTCAGTTAGTGCTTGCTAGATTTTTATTGCCTGTTAGTAATTGCAGGCGGGGGTAGTCTCATTCAGTACATTTTGGAATATTTTCTGCTTAAAACCTCAGTTTTGGCCAGCTAAGATCTAGCTGTATTCAACTGGACGTATAAGAGAATTTAAGTACCTTTTATCTGCACTTTTTTTCAAATAATACAGCATTTTAATTGATTTATTTGTGTTGCATTGAATATTAACTGAACTGGAAGTTTTGACTATGTTTTTTTCAGTTAGTGCTTGCTAGATTTGTATTGCCTGTTAGTAATTGCAGGCGGGGTAGTCTCATTCATTGATATCCTGTCACTGCCTATTTAAGTGGCACATTTTGGAATATTTTCTGCTTAAAACCTCAGCTTTGGCAGGCTAAGATCTAGCTGTATTCAACTGGAAGTATAAGAGAATTTAAGTACCTTTTATCTGCACTTTTTTCAAATAATACAGCATTTTAATTGATTTATTTGTGTTGCATTGAATATTAACTGAACTGGAAGTTTTGACTCTGTTTCTTCAGTTAGTGCTTGCTAGATTTTTATTGCCTGTTAGTAATTGCAGGCAGTGGTAGTCTCATTCATTGATATCCTGTCACTGCCTATTTAAGTGGCACATTTTGGAATATTTTCTGCTTAAAACCTCAGCTTTGGCCGGCTAAGATCTAGCTGTATTCAACTGGACATATAAGAAAATTTAAGTACATTTTATCTGCACTTTTTCAAATAATACAGCATTTTAATTGATTTATTTGTGTTGCATTGAATATTAACTGAACTGGAAGTTTTGACTCTGTTTTTTCAGTTAGTGCTTGCTTGATTTTTATTGCCTGTTTGTAATTGCAGGTGGGGTAGTCTCTTTCATTGATATCCTGTCACTGCCTATTTAAGTGGCACATTTTGGAATATTTTCTGCTTAAAACCTCAGCTTTGGCTGGCTAATATCTAGCTGTATTCAACTGGACGTATAAGAGAATTTAAGTATGTTTTATCTGCACTTTTTTCAAATAATACAGCATTTTAATTGATTTATTTGTGTTGCATTGAATATTAACTGAACTGGAAGTTTTGACTGTTTTTTCAGTTATTTCCCCACCCACCCTCCCTGTTTTTGTTTTGGTGTTAATCTTGGTGGCTTTGAAACTGCCCACCCCTCTTGTAAATTTGTGTTTGGATCCTCCTTCTGGGCCCATCTCATTTGCTCATTCAACTGAGTGCAATGAGATCATATTCTGATTTCAGGCACTCCTACTGTGTACAAAGATAGCATCTAGGAAGGAAAGAAAAAAATTAAGCTTGTTTCCTGCCTTTCCTATAAGTGGTCTAGACTGTTTGTATGCTTCTAAGCCCCCAAGCCTTTTTATGTGGAGGAAGCCTTCTAGCTTAATTTTGTTTCTTAGAACTAGCCCGTTTTCTAGTTTCAGCACTCAAATCTGTTTCTTTGAACTCAGCACTTGTTCAGAACTTGTTGTAAGCACTAAATAAGCTGCAAATTACTACAGCACTCAACTTTCCTCACTTGTCTAGAGGAAAGCAGTGTTTAGTACTTAATAAATAAGCACCTATCTGGGCATGTCTAATGGTCAGCTCCCAGTGATTTCTCCTGTCTACCTGATGAATCTAGGTATCTTGGGGCAATGCAGCAATTGCCTCATGCACATAGACAACCCTCTCCCCCTACCACCCAACACTACAACCTGTAAGAGATGCATTTATATAGCCAAACTGAAAGCAAAGCTCTCTTCACCCAAGACTGGACTAGACAGTCAAGAGGAGAAGGTAAGCACTTGCACCATACCACACTCATCACATAGTCCAGCAAAACCTACACCACCAAAACACACGTGTAGAAACACAAACCACACACCTACATTCATGGAGGCTCTCAATAAAAACCTGCCCAAGCATCATGGACCTCCAAAGCAGAAATGCAAGCAAACGCCACCCCCCAACACAACCCAAATGACACATAGCCCACAAACTCAATGTGCTACTCAACCACAGCCCATAAGGCATAACAACATACCCAATACTCTAGTCGTAGGTGACTCTATTGTCAGGCACACTGATGTTCCACTCACCAGGCTAAACAAGGAGAAAGTTACTGTCAGGTGCCAGGATCTGCCATATAATGCACGCACTCAGGTCACTCCACAACAAGTACAAATATGGCACTGTCATTGTCCATGTTGGTGTGAGTGACCTGAGATGTACCTCCTTGGACTACATGAAAAGAGACATGGAGGAGCTCTCCGATCTTGTAGCCCAGGCAAGTATGATCCTAGCCCTGAGTAGCATCCTGCCAATACCCAGAATGATAAGTACAAGGACAAAATGATTGACTTCAACAATTGGCTAAGCTTC
Source organism: Protopterus annectens (assembly GCF_019279795.1). NCBI lineage: Eukaryota > Metazoa > Chordata > Ceratodontiformes > Protopteridae > Protopterus > Protopterus annectens. Next base: position 1,462,672,326 of record NC_056739.1, read on the forward strand.
TGGTGTCATTCTAAGGGGATCCAGTATTTGTCTGCCTGGGACGACATGATCGACAGACCACGATGCTTTGCCAGAGATGGCCTGCACCTGTCACCCTTGGGATTCCGGATACTGGCTAAGGCTCTTGCCACCCCTATAGTGCCTTTTTTAGGCAAGGTTCAAATGACAAATTCATCACCGTAACAGGTACAAGCAAACAAAATCTGAGGGTAATGCTACTCAATGCTGGAAGTCTAAACCTCAAAATGCACTCACTCGAGGCACTCTTTAAAATGGAGAACATCGACATCTGTGCAGTGACAGAGACCTGGTTCAAAGCTCCAGAGAGCACCCCTGCATTACCAGGCTATAATTCATACCATACCTTTTGGCCACTTAACCCGGAATGAAGCACTAAAGGTGGAGGCGTGTCCATATTCATTAAGGATATCCACACCTCCAGGCTAGTTGCACAGCATAATGCATCTGGGATTATCCAAGTGCAACTAACTCTGGGCAAGACCGCAATCCAAATTGTAGCTTGCTACAGACCCCGCACTATGCCCCAGGATTCCCACTCCTCATTTCTTAATACACTGGAAAGTATTAGGGTACAACCCAACACCCTAATAATGGGCGATTTCAACTACCCTACCATTAACTGGGAAAACTACTCATGTACCAACTCTTTTGCTCAACGTTTTCTGGATTTCATAAATTCCAATGCCTTGGATCAACTTATTCACACCCTCACCAGGGGCAGAAATATCCTAGACCTGGTCATTATCAACATGGGCAACCAGTGTTCCACACCAGAGGTCAATTCCTCATTGGTCAGATCTGACCACAAGCTAATCACCCTAGACATCCACATCCCACCCCCATCCCCAATTAGGGAAACCACCTTAAAAAACTACTCCAAAGCCAACTTCACACTTCTTAAGACAGAAGTGGCAAATGCCATGACACCCATGCAGACAGACAATAGAGGTATGACTGCTGAATCCGACACAAATGCACTTTATAAGCACTTACACGAGTGCATGGATCATGCTATCCCTAATAGAACCAAGATGCTATCCTCCAAAAAAAGGAAGCCAATCTGGTGGTCCTCTTCCATAAACAAACTCTGCAACAGAAGAAAGAAGCTGTTGCAAAAAAGAGTAAAATCCTATGACTGGAGGAACTCCCTGGTCAACCTCAGTAAGAAGCTGAGATCCCTCATAACATCCTCCAATGCTAATTACAAGAACAAAATTGCCACTGACTGTAAAGAAAACCACAAAGCATTCTATAGCTATGTCAAGAATCTCAATGGCAACACTCAGATCTGCTCTGAGTTACAGCACAATGGTATTAAATATACAGAACCAACTGATATTGCCAACATCCTGGCAGATAGGTTCAGTGCTAACTTTACCCCCCTCTCACCCCTTAGAGGGCCTATCTCTATACTGGAAGAATGCAAAGTTCCTATAATCACGGCTGCACAGGTAAAAAACACACTCTCCAAAGCCAAGAACACAGCATCCATGGGACCTGACAATATCCCAGGCTGCGTTCTGCACAGACTACAGAATGAACTGGCACCCTACCTAAGTACCATGTTCAGTCATAGCCTCACCTCAGGCTTTGTGCCCACTGAATGGCGCACCACGACTGTTATCCCACTCCACAAAGGGGGAGCCACGACGGACCCCGGGAACTACCGCCCCATTAGCCTGATGAGCCTGGTCTGCAAGGCCATGGAACATATCATCATGAAACTCATAAACAAAGACATTGGTAATCTCCAAACTCTGGACCCTACCCAGTTCGGATTTGTAAAAGGCAGATCTTGTCTCCTAAACCTGATTGACATCTTTGAAGCAGTCACCAAAGCCATAAATGAGGGTAAGGTGGCTCACACAGCTTATCTAGATCTCACCAAGGCTTTCAACACCATCCCCCACTCTGGAATTATAGATAAGCTCACTAAACTAGGTATAAATCCCTGTGTCACAAGATGGGTTGCCAAATGGCTCATGGACAGAACCCACACTGTGAAAGTAGCAGACTCCAAATCTGACTTTAGACCAGTGACAAGTGGAGTACAACAGGTACAGTCCTGGGTCCTCTCCTGTTTGGTGTCTACTTCTCTGAAGTGCAGACTAACACAGAATGTCTTTGGCTAACCAAGTTTGCAGATGACTGCAAACTAGGAGCCATAATCGAAACTCCTAATGATGTGGACATTCTGCAAAAGGGCCTCACTGAGACAGATGCCTGGTGTCAAAGCCATGGCCTGAAGCTCACTGCCAAAAAGTGTATTGTCATCCCCTTTGGTAAAAACCCTGTACCCATGAACTACCACATAGCTGGTAGTCTACTTAATGCTGAAAATGTGATGAGACCTTGAGACACAGGTGGACAGTAGTCTCTCCTTTGATAATCACATCACCACAGTGGTCAGGAAATCCTTCTACATGGCTCACCTCATCACAAAAGGTTTCTCATCCAGAAAAAAAGAGGTCATTGTTCCCCTCTACTCATCACTCATTAGACCCATTATAGAGTACAATGCCCCTTGTGGTATGTACCTCACAAGACATCTACAACAACTGGAAAGGCCATAGAAATACGTCACAAAGAGGATTACTGGCCTCATACAGATGCCCTATGCAGACTGTCTCAAAAAACTCCAGCTTTACTCCATCGCATATCGTCTACTCAGAGGCAATCTCTGCCTAACATACAAAGCTATGTCAAACCCAGAGCTGTTGGACATGCTCCACTTAAAGAATTCCCAATCCCTCTGAGCTGCATGCTCTTGAGACCTAAACCTTGTCATCACAATAAACAGAACATGCTGGAGGGATAGAGTCCTGTCCCAGAGACTTCCCAGACTACCTATCTATGTCAAACAGAGCTCCTCGTTAACACTCTTTAAGAAAAATCTTGATGATTGGATGGGAAATGGGAAATTCACCCCAGGGATCACTTCTGTGGCTCTGCTCGACAGGGGCACAGGAAAATAATTTTCTTGGGTGGTGAAAGCCAGGGTACATTTTTGGCTAGGTTTATATAGGCCCTAGGGCCAATCGCCTAGTTCCTACCTATGAACCTTTATTGGAAGCTGTTCAAGCACTGCTCGGTGCTATTTTAGCTAGTTTTCAGACAGCTCTATTTATTGTAAGGAGTGGGCGCGTTACCAGGAACATCAATCAATCGTTGTGTGTGGGTGTGTTGGGGGCATCTGCCTTTATTAAATAGTTTGTGACATGTTGGTGACACCCTGGTTGGCCTTCGTACATTAGAAGTTATTTAAAAATAAACAACAGTTTTGTGTTAAAAACTAACGTTTTAATGTTATGTTGGAAGATCCTTTGGCTACTTTATTAAATTTGTAGGTAAAAATTTATACTATAGGGACCCTTTAAAATCTCAAGCAAATAGGGTAACATGTAACATAATGTAGTCACAATCTGAATTATTTGCTCATAGAAGGTTGTGGTACCAAAGTCGAGTCCTTGGGTTGAGTTCCATGAACTAGTTCCTCTTTGCTTTATTGTTTAAGCAGTATTAGTTGATGGACTGCTGCAGAAGTTTATTTTGTTAACACAGCCATAGAAATGTATCCAAGTCTTCAGGTCAAGCTCCCTAAACATCTAATGTACCTAGTCTTAACTGAGCGGTGTCAGTTGTTGAACCATTCCTTTTTACATCCATTTGTGGCCAGATATCTTTTTGTGGTGTAGGGGGCACTGAAATTTCTGGGCACTTTCAGTACCTTCCTCAGGAACGCTTCTTTAGTGTTACAAAATCATTATATATAAGCAAGCAAATAGAAACAATCAGTATAACTATTACAGGTTTGCATGCTGGGTGTCTAGGATCCTGGAGATTAATATTCACTAAAATTTAATTTACCCTAATCTTAAAAGTAAAAAGCTAACACTAAATATATTTTAATAATGATGAAGGGGAGTCTGCATGGTGAGTGGCTACCACAGGAAAATTGTGAGTCATTGCAGGCGGGTGTGTGAAAAAAATTATTCTCATGTTTGTTTAAATGGCCTAAGCTAAGAAATATGATTAGACAGAATAAGTTCAACTAAAAAACTTTCTTATCCAAAAGAAAAAAAGAGTGTTTAGCAAAGTGACGTGTGTGTGGAGGCTGGTGCCAAAACGGGACATGTGGGGTAGGGGGGTTGTTTCCTGTGTGGAGGTGGAGGTAAAAGAGGGTTAATGAACAATACAATTCTGAATTAATTCATTAAAGTTGGCAGATATTAAACCCCAATCTTTCAAAGAATCGAATATATCAAAAACCTGGAAATAGGGGTGGGAGATTAAAAATAGTGGGTAGGCGGAAGTATTGAGAATGAGATAAGTAAAATGATAGGAGGAGTGGTGGATCAGGTGAATGGTATATGTGGTGCCTGGGGGCTTAAAAGCTGGCTTGGGAGGAATTATGCAGCCCTAACAATAAAAAAAAAGTTCATATTAAACTTGGCTCACTCTACAGAGCCAAACCATGCCAAACCAACAACTCCAGGCTAGCCACAGCCAGATCCTATCTACCACCCACTTTCCTCTACTCTTCACAAATCTTTACCAACCAACAATCGCAACATTGCTGCAAACTTACCACACAGATCTCACCATTGTTCGGCACTAAAATAGCTCATCTGGCTTGACCTACCCAACCTATTACACCTGAATTAACTAGCCATTGCGCACAGCATTGTTCATAAACCCAATAACTGCCCAGCTATAAAAGACCTTGTTCAAGAAAATACAAACCCTGGGGCTCTTCGGTCATTTGATAAACTGCTTTTAAAGATTATTAAATCCCACTATACATACGGTGATTCCCTCTACTCTATCAAAGTATCCAGAACCTGGACTCTATTACCCCAACCCATCCTAAAACACCACCAACAGCCTCAAATTCAAGCAACACCTAAAAGAACACTACTAATCCCTGGTTATGCTCCTGCACTATCCAAGACTAAGTTTCAAGAGCAGGCTTAGAGTCCTTAGAGTCCTCACACCCCTTGCTTGTCCAGCCTTTCTTATATCAGTCATTCTCTACCCGCCAATCAATTAACATTTCCATTACTACTAACTTACCTATTAAAAAAACCTTAAACATGATTGTCCATTTGAAAATGTAAATACACTTCTTTTGTGCAACTATTATCCATGTATCTCATTGTACTGTATTTTGCTGAAACAGTTTTTTGCTGTAAACTCCTTTGTTTCTGTATTTTCACTTTGTAACTTTTACTTCATCTGCTGTTATTTACACTCTTATTGTTATAAGATTTCTGGAGCTTTTCTCCTCAGGACTCTTCTAAAATCAGGTTTCTGGCTCAGTCGGATATTACACTGTAATCATATGTAAAATAAATATGTATACATACATATATATATATATATATATATATATATATATATATATATATATATATATATAAACACCAAAAAGAAAAAATCCAGCACAACAAAATACACAAACTGCTGATGTATAATAAATCGCAGAAGTAGGCAAAAAGGTAATCAGGTAATACTTTCAGCAGTATTTATTCAGGCAAGTGCCCTTGGCCGACAAACTGTCACAGCAAACAAGAAACTCCAAGCCGGTTTCGCCCCCTGGCATCTTCAGTGGAATAATGCAGTCCCTTGTAAAACAAACATTTATATACTCATTTTTTAAAGCTATAGCACAAAAAGTCACCCTTCATTTTTAATACATATTAAATAAACTCCCCAACACATTAAACCTATTAAATGTCACTATGGGGAATTAAAAGGCACTTTTCAAAGAACACTTTTTATCAAAATCTTTCTTTCTTACAAATGTTCGTTCAAACCAGGCTTATAAAGTGCACCCAAATTTATGATCCAGAGTCTTTCCTTTTTTTGTAAGAAAGTATGTTTATCCGCTTTAGACAAATTTGTACTCCATAATGAGTCAATACCTACAAAAACATCTGCTGTTTGTCAGCCAAGGGCACTTGCCTGAATAAATACTGCTGAAAGTATTACCTGATTACCTTTTTGCCTATTTCTGCGATTTATTATACATCAGCAGTTTGTGTATTTTGTTGTGCTGGACTTTTTCTTTTTGGTGTTTCTACATATTGGTATAGTCCGAGCACACTGTGAGCTAACGTGCACCAGGAGGTTGTTGGGATTTGTATCGGTACTGAGTGCTGTGGCGTTTCTATGTCTCCATTGTAAGTGGATTTATTTACCAGCTTCAAGATGTCTTTTGAATGTGATTTACGAACATTTATTGGGAATCTTTCAACAGATAAAGAGGATGGAACGTGGCTTATTGGCAAACAGTCTGATACAGCGTTTACTGGGGTGAGTCGTACTTCAGAGATGCAAGGTACTTTTAAAGACTTGAATTTATTTAGAAAAAAGTTTTGTTCAACCATTTGGCATATAAAATTGTTGCGAGCTTATTTAGAATCTGGAATTGTACCACAAGAGTTGCGAGTGTTTGTAGAACCTGGAATGGGTAAGGAAAACCAGATTTTCATGGCTAAATGGCACGATACAAAATACAGCATCTAAATTCTTATTGAACTGCTAATTTCATATTATGAAGAGATACTTAGTGATATCAAAAGCCCACTTGATTCCTGTTTAGAGGCAGTACAATGTTTTGAACAGCAGGATGAATATAAGAGATTATATGATAAATATATCGAAGAAATGAATGTTTTTGATTCAGAGTTGAAAGTAAGAAAAGTTAAAAAGTTTAATAGAGACTTGGATTACTTTAAATCTGAAAAGGCCTATACATGGAAACAAACCAAAAGGGCCGTTAGATTTACAGAGACTGTCAATAAATCAGGCAGAAGTAAACATAGTAAATCCATCTTGAAATCAACTTACAACTTGGGTCACAGTACGAAATCTAGTGCTTTGGAAATGTCTTCAAATGCATTTAGTACTGATACTGCAAATGATATGGGTGATGTAACAGATGTAGATTCACATAAATATAAGAAAACAAAGTCCAGAACCAGCTCTTTAGAAGGTGCGGTAAAAAGCACCACAAACAAAGGAGAGACACAGATGGAGAAAACTTTCAGGAACTTGATGATGGAACAGAACAATAAAACGGACTTATAGTTAATTTAACTGACTATAACTTAACAAACGAAGAAAGGGCAGTGCTTAATAAAGGCTTAAACTATGTGCCATCATATTTTTTGCCCCAATATGATGTTTGCATGGACATAAAACAATTTTGTAGAAAGTTAAACTTGAAATATTTTTTTCATTGTAGAAGTGAAATGTCAAATGTAGCACTTGAAGATAGTGTGTTGCGTGAATTGCACATTAATCAGTATGATATTTTTAAACATCATGGTGATAATTTAACTCAAAAAGAGATTGGCACTGAGACACTTGAAAGAAAATAAAGACATAGTGATACTTAAGGCAGACAGGGTTGGGGCTGTGGTTCTTTGGAAGACATCTGAATATATTAATGAAGTTAAAAAGCAGTTAAATTATGGCAGATTTTGTTATGAACTGCCTTTAGATCTGACGGCTGACTTCAAACGTAAAATAGATGAAATGTTGATGGAATACAACAAAAGGGGCTTCATTACAGAAGCATTAGTTAAATAGTTAATGGTAGAGAATCCTAGACCACAAACATTTTATATTTTACCAAAGATACATAAAAATGTATTTCCCCCACCCAGGAGACCTTTAGTATCGGGAATTGGATCTTTGACTGAACCTATCTCTATGTATCTAGAATATCAGTTTAAGCCGTTATTACAGTTAGTTAGATCAAGACTGAAAGACACCAATGAGTTTTTAGAACTTGTGAATGATTTATAAATAACACATGACTTATATATTTGCACTCTAGATGTGGAATCATTATATACCAGTATCCCACACCATGGAGGTATTGAGGCCATTAAATACTGGTTATCAGAATATGGTCATTATTCTTAAGAACATGGGGAATTTTTTGTTAGATTTAATGAAACTGGTATTGAATAACAGTGTGTTTTATTTTCGTAAAGATTGCTACCTGCAAGTGAAGGAGACAGCAATGGGCACCACATTCACCCCGGTGTATGCCGATCTGTTTATGGGTTATTTAGAATGCAATTTGATCTATAATATTGACAATCCTTTTAAGGGAGAACTGGTGATGTGGAGATGCTACCTGGATGACTGCTTGGCAGTTTGGTCTGGTTCCCTAACAGGTTGGAAATAATTTGTGGAATACCTTAACTTCAATGTGTTTGATATTAGTTTTGTGGATAGAATAGAAATGGCATCTATTGATTTTTTAGATGTCCATATTATAAAGACTCAGGATGGAACTATTAATACAGGATTATATAGGAAACCATTTACTAAAAATTCTATTCTACAAGCAGATAGTTGCCATCCAAGGCACACTATTCAAAACATACCCAAGTCCCAATTTAAACGATTATGATGTAGTTGTAATAGAGAAGATGATTATCAGACTGTGGTAGATAAAATGGGTAAAATATTTGTTGAACGAGGCTATAATAGACAACTTATTAGAAAAGAAGAAGAGGTAGCACTTTCATTAAAAAGGGAACTAATACAGAATGATTTACATAGTACAGAACATTTGGCTGAACCATCTAAACCCAGGTTAGTGACCACTTATGGTACCAACACATATAGGGTTCATAATATTATAGATAAATATTGGTATATTTTAAAAACAGATGAGTTTTTTGATGAATGTCTGGATGAACATTGGGCCGGATTCACTAAGGCCTGCACGGAGTCTAAGAGTAGAGTAAGACTCCATGCAGCCATCATGTCCGACGAGCAATCCAGGAACAGCCTGCAGGGGTGTGCAAGAGAGCTCCTAAAATGGCTCTTACATGGGCAGGGCTGGGATATACAAATTACCTCAGTTGCAGGCGAAAGGCATGCAAATGAGGTCGATTTGCGATTCAGGAAACCCGAACCTGTCCGAGTAAGAGCAGTGTTATTTGTAGAAATGTACTCAGTTGACAACTGAGTACCGTTCTGCAAATAGCAAAATGGGGCCGTGACAGCTCCAAATAAAGGTTGCATCAAGTGCAGGAAGCATGCCAATGGCCAAATACACGGCCATTGGAAATGTTTCCTGATGCAATATGAAAATAATTTTTTTTTTTTTTGCCAATTTCCGATGTTTAAGTGTAGCGCAGCGCCGCGCAAACGGGCTGCGCTCTAAAACCCAGAATACTAAAAATTAAAACCCACAAATGTGGATTTCATTGAAATTGTCAATGTACAATGCAAGGGAATGGCAGGCTGAAGACAACATGGCCACTGAGTAGAGGTTGTTAAGGGGGAAGCTCAGTCTAAGAGATGTAACCAAGCATTAGTAGGCAATCCTATGTAAATGAGGGTTAGAATCGTGAACCGCAAGTTTACATAGCAAATGCGCACAGTCAGTGGAGTGTAGGAGTAGGATAAGGGGAGTAACAGAGTAGAAGATAGGTGACATCATGAGGGGGGTATGTATGAAAGAAGTGAAGCTCATTGGAGCAGAGTGGCATGTGTCAGCTGTCAATTACACATCATGGAAAGAGGTGTGTCAACAGGTAGGCTAGAGAAAGGCAAGAAATGGAAGGTGTATGCCGTGGATAACACCAAAGTTTCTTGCTGAGCGTGCATGCGCGCGTGTGTGTGCCTGTAAACCCGAGTAAGACAGAGTGTGCGCGTGTAAGCGTGTGTGCACGCGTTTAAGCCGGAGTAAGCATGTATAAGGCTGTTTAAAGAGTTGTAAGTGTGTTTGCAATGGTGTGTGCGTGTTTTAACCTGAATAAGCAAGTTTTAGTCTGTGTAAGCATGTGTGTGTGCGTGTTAGCTGCTGTGCACGTGTTTGTGCTTGTGTGCGCGGCGATCCCCCCGGAGGAAACAGAAAGGAAAAAGGAAGCACAACAAATAGTAGGAAGCTACCAGGGAGTACTAGCAGAGCTAGCAGAGCTAGCAGGTGAAAACAATCAGAATCAGGCAATTACACAGGCTGTACACTAGCCCAGCCCAGCCTAGCACTTAAAACTCTGCTAACAACAGTCCATTATGTTTCTCACAACAGACACTGCAGTAAGCTAATAGAAGTGAAAACCGAAAAAGCTTTACTGAGACAAAGAAATGTTAGGGGCTGCCACTGCTGTTATAAGGTGACATATGCAACATGCTGAGGGTGGTGACAATGTAAATGCTGCTGGACAACCCACAGTGAGGAGAAGGAGAATAGTATACAGGCCCAGGGTAACCTACCAGGGGCTACATGAGCTGGAGATAATGGAGCGCTATAGAGTGGACAGAGACCTCCTGCAGCAAATTGTTGAGCTGCAGTCCACACCTCACACACAGAATCAACAGAGTGGAACCCATCCCAGTGGAAACCAAGGTATGTGTTGGCCTAAGAATATTAGCAACAGGTACCTTCCAGAGACCAACTGGTGATATGATGGGGATATCACAGGCATCAGCATCCAGGGTACTACACCAGTTCCTGGATGCCATATCAGCACATGTCGGTGATCATGTATATTTCCCCAATTCCCGTGAGGTATTGGCCAGCAATATGCATCTCTTCCAGAAAATAGCGGAATACCCTGAGGTAGTGGGTGCAATAGACTGTGCACGCACATGTGCATCAAAGCACCAGCCGGTGAGCGGGGTAGGGTCTCCTTCAACCGCAAGGGCTTCCCCTCCATCAACTGCCAGGTCATGTGTGATAATACTGAATGTGTGTGCAGGCTGCCCTGGAAGCTACCATGATTCCCATATCTAGCATCTGATGCAGCTATACCAGACATTTGGCAATGGGGACATCCCACATGGTCACCTAGTGGGGGATGCTGGCTATGCACTGGAGCCATGGCTGATGACACCCATCAGAAACGCACACACACCTGAACAGGAACACCATAATGAGGCACACGCACAAACACATAATGTAATAGAGCATGTGTTTGGGCTGCTCAAGTCATAGTTCCAGTGCTTGGACACATCTGGTGGAGCCTTGCAGTACTCACCAACTACATGTACCCAAATTGTCATGGTATGTGCTATGCTACATAATATGATCCTGCGAAAACAGCTGCAGCAGGACCAGCATAGGCCTGGGCCAAACAGCCCCCCACCATTGCCAAGGCCATCACAGGCAGAGCGTGACTCGGAGGAGGAACAACCTGAGTCTGCCCCAGTAGGCAGAAGGAGGCGTGCCCAGTATGCTTTGGCCTTGGCAAAGAGGCAACACATAGCACACATACTGGCTCAGTAGGAACTCTGGAAATGATGCCTCTCTCTGACTCGCACATATAGTAAAAGGGATGCCTAAGTTGACACTACCTGCTTTCAAACATGTACAAGGAGTGTAGTATGTGCATCCGACATAGGTAGCCCTGCAGCACCACCTAAGGCATGATCACCATGTGTTAAGCAATATAAAGCAGTGCTAAACAGCATTTACCACCATGTAGTATATGCAAACGAAATCGCACACACCAACTAGCACAACTGTGGTCAATGTTGAGTAATATTGGGCAACGTCCAGCAATGTTGGTGAATATTGAGCAATATCGGACAAGCCTGGTCAAAGTAGGGCATAGCTGAACAAAACCCAACATGCTCATATTTGCTTAACTGGCCTTTAAGCAGTCTGGTCTGCTCAGTATTAAAATATAAAGCAGTGATGGGCCTCGAACCCAGGATACTGTGCATTATAGTCAAAGTACTGAACCACTAAACCATGACAGTATTGCAGTGGTCAGCCTGTATGAAGGAATGTTGATAAGTCTATGCAAAGTATCTCATGGAAACCCTGCAGGCACAGCATAATCCTTGTCGAGTTATGACACAAAGGTGAGTCCTGCAGTAAGAACAGAACCTGACTTCCAACACACACAGTATAAATGTTAATATTGGTCATGTTCACACATATCAACAAATGTAGTGGACCTCAGATAGCAACATACTGAAAGGTCACACTGGGCATGCTCACACACTTGAATAAATGAGACAAATGTCAGGCAACAAAACATGGAATGGCTGAACTGGGCATGCTCACACACTTTGGCCATGTCTGAGTACAGCAGTGGGCCATGCATATCTGGCAGTTGCATGTGTTAACCAGGAACCTGTCACTATACAGCAATCTGCCCTGTGCACACAGTTATATGACAACAGACACATCTATAATGTAGTGGAACCCTGTCATAATCAAATATGTTCTGCAGATACCAAAGTTGTTCATTGAAACTGGTGAAGCAAAGACGATAAAGACCTGCAAACAGTATCAGCAATAAACATTGTGCATCTTGAACATTAGCATAGGTTCAGTAGTCGATACTAGGCTATCTGCCCTAGGGCATGTACAAGCCTAGCCAGAGTGTGTTTGGCATTTGCAACCCTGTCAGATTACTACACTGTGCATGTGAATAGTAGGTCACACAAGACAGCCCATGTCCGTTTAGGCTACTGTGCCTCTGTCTAGCAGGAACACAGAAGATATCCCAGGGGTAATGATCACCCATACAGTCATCAAGATGTCTCCTGTAGGTGGTCAGTGGGTGGCTCTACCTATGTGAAACTGGGATTACATTCTGGAGTGAGTGGAGTCTCTGAAATAAGAATCTGTCCCTCCAGCATGTCCTATTAACATCTGTGCTGAGGTATACATCCCTGGAGTGTGTAGCTCCAAGAGAGTTGGATATCCTGAGGTGGAGCATGTCCAGTAATTCTGGGTTGGGTATATCTGTAAACAACAGGCACACATCATATCCGAGTATGTGGTAAGCGACTGAGTAGAGCTGGAGTTACTGCATCCGAACTGTGCAGGGCATCTGAGTGAGTCCCTAGATCTGCTTGGTGAGGAACTTCTGTGGCCATTATAGTTGCTGCAGGTGTCGGGTAAGGTACACCCCAAATGTGGCATTGTAACCAAGCATGGATGTGATGAGTATAGGGGCACAATGACCTCACTCGATCTGCATGTGAAGCCATATGGGATAAGGTGGCCCACATAGAAGGTGTGTCCAACCACTTTGGCAACGTGAATGTCAAAGGCGACAGTACGAACAAGTCATGTCCCCAAACCCCTAACAACTCCTACCGTATGTAATGGAGTACTGCCTATGTGGTAATGTGTGGGCATGTTGTTATTCCCAAAGGGGATGACTATGCAACTAATGACATTTAGCTGTAGGCCATGGCTCAGGCACCAGTCATCCATCTCTGTGAGGCCCTGTTTGAGTATGCATGTGGCAGCTGGAGAGTTGGATCATGGCACCCAGTTTGCAGTAAAGTGCAAACATGTTCAGCCATATTCCCCCTGTGGTAACCTGTACGTCAGACAAATATATACAGAATAAGAGAGGTCCCAGGACCGAGCCATGTGGGATGCCACATGTAACTGGTGTATAGTCAGACATGACACCTGCAATTCTGACCATGTGGGTGCAATCCCTGATCCAGGTATCAATTCATCGTGTGAGATATGCGTCCATATCGATGCTGGTGAGCCTATGCATAATGACCCAGTGGGTTGTTGTGTTGAAGGGTTTTGCAAGGTTCAGGTAGGCTGTGTGGACAACCGTCCCTATGTCGATGGACCTGTTAGCTGTTTAAAGAATACAAACAGGTTCAAGAGGCAGGATCTGCCCACAACAATGCTGAAATGTGTAGGACACAGTGTCTGTAGGTTCCCGATGTCTGTGTGTATGAGTCCCATGACAATACGCTCCATAGCTTTGCAGAACAGGCTAGTTAGGCTTATAGGGCAATATTGTCTGTGGTCCATTGTGGCACCAACTCTGTGGAGTGGGACCACTGTCACTGTATGCCATTCTTTGGGTACATATCCTGTAGTAACTCCGATATTGAACAGTGATGTAATGTGAGAGTTATGTCTGTCATGAAGCTCATGCAAGATGCAGGCTGGGACACCATCTGGTCACATTGATACTGTGATGTATGCTTTGGGGAGGGCAGCACTCACCTGTTACTGTGTGATGTCAGGGAGGTTATACTCTGTTGGGATGGATAGTTGCTCCTTAGGGGGGATGGGGGGAGACATCTGCACTGAACCTGTTTGCCAGGATGTTGGCAATGCCAGTGGGTTCAGGGTAAGTTTAGTCAGTATGCAGTAACTCACATCATATCAGTGAGTGTCCACCCAGGTTCCTGACATAACTGAAGAAGGCCGTGTGATAATCCTACATGTCTGCTGCAATTGTCCAGTGGAAGCGGCCCTTAGAAAAGTTCATGAGTGATCATAGCTGTCTACTAGTACAGATCACATATGCCTTCCCAGTCTGGGATTGTGCTCTATCATGTAGTAGCTTCCTCCTGACGTTGTACAGCTTATTAATGGCTGGGGCCTACCAGACAGGTCCCCTGCCATTGGAGTAGTGAGTCCTGTTGTTAATTGGGATAGCACAATCCATGCAGTCCACTAGGTGTCCATAGAATGTGTATGTAAAGGATTCAGCAGTGTAAGCCGTATTTGCCACTGTCTCAGGGTCTCTGAAGGATACCACCTTGCTTTGGTGAAGTGAGACACTGGCTCATGAGAAGTTCACCAAGATTACCTAGGATGGGTGTGTGAAGGGTATATGTATGTCCAGTGAGATACATGTATGTTCTGACCTTACCAATGAGGGGTATATCGCTGGTGTGGAACATAGAGTCCCCATTTTGGTGATGATCAGGTCCAATATGTATTCCCCCTTGTGGCTGTGCTGACTGGTTGTGCCATAGCATATGAGTCTACAAATTGTAGCGACTGTTGGGTGAGGGTGTTGTGGCTTGAGTAGTATCCCCAGTCAATATTTGTGTATATGAAGTCACACAATATAATGGTGTTTGTGGAGACCTTCATATTCTCCATAGTTCCCATGAAAGCCGAGTGTGGTTCCTGAGTTTGGGAGGTTGGTCTGTAGCAGGCAACAAACTGAAAGGCAGTTTTGCACAATGGTAGTTGTGTATGTATGGTCTGTGATGCTTTGTGCAGTGATACTAACCCGGAGGTATGTGTATCTGTGATGTATATGGATACTCCCCCTAGTTGTGTTGTCTGTTCCAAGTCTCGTTGTCAAAAAGCATGGTATGAAACATAACCTGGCAGTGCTGGTGTGCATAAGCGAGCCTGAACCAGGCATCTGTTAGTGCACAGATATCGCTATCCTCCATACTGAGGAGAGTCCTGAGTGGCCGCAATATGACGGTAACACATCTGGTGTTGAACAGCATTACCCTTAGTTTCATTTACCCTGTAATGTCTATGGAGGTGGGTTTGTCTTTTGAGCCCTGCTTAAAAAAGGCGCTATGGTGGTAGCAAGAGCCTAAGCCAGCATTTGAAAGTCCAAGGGTGACAGGTGCAAGCTGTCTATAGTGAAGCTACGTGGCATGTTGAGCATGTCACCATAGGCTGACAGACATCGTATCCCCTTTGAATGAAACAAATTTGTTAGGCAACTGTTAAACATGATATGTATACTGTGACATCATAATTGGTGGGTGTAAGATTCTAGACAAGATCAGGGTCATACTGGCCTGGGCTACATGATCAGAGTGTTCCTCCATGTATCATGTCATGTGGTCCAGGGAGTAACGTCTGAGGTTTTACGCACCAGCATGGACAATGATGGTACCAGTCCTGTACTTGCTTTGGAGTGACCTGACTGCCTGTGTTATGCGGCTGATCCTGGCACCCGACAGACAGCCCAAAGTGACTATTCCCTTGTTAGGGCTGGTGAGTGGTACGTCAGTGTGTCTGACAATAAGTGTCGCCTATTACAAGTGTATTAGGTGTGTTGTTTAGCCCGAAGGGCAGTGACTGTGTAGCACACTGACATTGTGAACTATGTGATATGTGGGTATTGTAGTGGGGTAGCAGTTGTGTGTGTGTGTCTGCTTTGGAGATCTCTGCTGCTTAGGCAGAGTACATTTACAGCATCCGAGTATGTCTATGTGTGATAATGTGGTTTGAGTGCTGTTACTAGAGGATATGCGAGACTGATATGTGGTGTGTGTGGTTACCTTCACCACCTGATAGACTGTGCCAGTCATGGGTCGAGAGAGTTCAGCACCCTGTATATCTGTATATGTGCATCTCACACATATATCTGAGTTTGTCGGGAGGAGGAGAGGGTTGTCTGTGTACATGAGGCAGATGTGACATTGTGTCAATATTACAATATCCACCAGCTGGACTGGAGAGTACACACGAAACCGACCCCTGGACATGCCAGGATATTATGATGACATACTCTGTAGCCTGATCACAAAGGATCAGTAGGGTGTTAAGCATGTAAAAGAGTATAACAGGGATTAGTGCTCATGTTTGTTTGTGTTTTGTAAAGAGTAGCTGAGAAGGAGTCCAGACTGAATCATGACACCTCCTTCAGCTATGTCATAAATAGCAATGTACACCCATATATGTCCTGAGTCAGAGCCAACTGTACCTGACTGACAATGCCGACATCCTGACAGACAGGCCCATATGTACATACCCACCTCCCACTGACAATAGTCCATATCATCATACCAGGAGATATCACATGTAGAATGGATGAGCAGCTACCCCCACTGCCAGAAGCATGGCAGCAAGTGGAATACATTGATTCCCAATATGTGTCATGAACAAAATACAGAACAAACAGATCCTGCACCTGAACAGTCAGCTGAGCCTCACCCCCTACACAGGATGTGGAACTGTTGAATGTGTCACAGCTACATATGGCACTCCCCACAAGTGTTGGTGCACAACACACCATGGGAAGTCAAGTCCAGTACGCCTATGAAGTCTGATCTGCAAGGTCATGGAGTCCATCATGGTTGCAGTCATAAACAGAGTTATTGGAAGCTGACATACACACAACCCTACCAACTGTGGTATGTTCATGTGCTGATCATGGTTCCCAAACATGCTAGACTGTTTGCAAGGCAGCCACCCAGGACATACATCAATGAACACATCTACACATGTGTCACATAGACTTTGAATAGCCATTTATCAACATCTCAGACACATGTAGTATCCACAAAACCAACAAGCTGTGCATAAATATGTGTTGACATATGACGGAATGTCAGTGTGTCCACAGATAGATCACACAAGGTAAGGATTATGAGGTCTTGTTCAAGCTGTTGACACCTGCTGACTCACATGGAGCATTCCTGGAATGGCATAAAACAAAGTGTACACACATCACCATGTCCAGTCTGATGATGTCACCATCCTATAAATACAGCAGGAGAAGGGAAACCAGCCCTAAAGCAAATAGTGTGCCGTGTTAATGCGTCTCTCTCTCTCTCTCTCTAGTATCATAACATAGTTAGGTAGGGGTTTGAATCCTGCAAACAGTGAGTGTGTGTGTGTGGGGTGGGTGTGTGTATGTGTGCAGTTTCCTTTGAGAGGTGTTCCCTTTTTGGAAACTGGGAAACCTCACTAAAAGAGGTACATTCCTCTTTGGAAAGTCTGATGATGTCACCATCCTACAAATACAGCAGGAGAAGGGAAACCAGACAGTAAAGCAAATAGTGTACAGTGTTAATGTGTCTCTCTCTAGTATCATAACATAGGTAGGGGTTTGAATCCGGCAAACACTGACTGTGTGTGTGCAGGGGGGGGTGTTTGTATGTGTGCAATTGTCTTTGGGGGGGGGTATGTGTACAGTTTCCTTTGAGAGGTGTTCCATTTTTGGAGACTGGGAAAATTCACTAAAAGAGGTACATTCCTCTTTGGAAAGTCTGATGATGTCACCATCCTACAAATACAGCAGGAGAAGGGAAACCAGACAGTAAAGCAAATAGCGTGCAGTGTTAATGCGTCTCTCTCTAGTATTATAACATAGTTAGGTAGGTGTTTGAATCCAGCAAACGCTGATTGTGTGTGTGTGTGTGTGTGTGTGTGTGTGTGTGTGTGTGTGTGTGTGTGTGTGTGTGTGCAATTGTCTTTGAAAGGAGTGCCCTTTTTGGAGACTGGGAAAACACACTAAAAGAGGTACATACCTATTTGGAAAGACTGATGATGTCACCATCCTACAAATACAGATGGAGAAGGGAAACCAGCCAATAAAGCAAATAGTGCACTGTGTTAATGCGTCTCTCTCTCTAGTATCATAACATAGTTAGGTAGGGGTTTGAATCCGGCAAACACTGACTGTGTTTGTGTGTGTGCGGGGGGGGTGTTTGTATGTGTGCAATTGTCTTTGGGGGGGGGTATGTGTACAGTTTCCTTTGAGAGGTGTTCCATTTTTGGAGACTGGGAAAATTCACTAAAAGAGGTACATTCCTCTTTGGAAAGTCTGATGATGTCACCATCCTACAAATACAGCAGGAGAAGGGAAACCAGACAGTAAAGCAAATAGCGTGCAGTGTTAATGCGTCTCTCTCTAGTATTATAACATAGTTAGGAAGGGATTTGAATCCGGCAAACGCTGATTGTGTGTGTGTGTGTGTATGTGTGCAATTGTCTTTGAAATGAGTGCCCTTTTTGGAGACTGGGAAAACACACTAAAAGAGGTACATACCTCTTTGGAAAGACTGATGATGTCACCATCCTACAAATACAGCCGGAGAAGGGAAACCATCCAGTAAAGCAAATAGCATGCCGTATTAATGCATCTCTCTCTAGTATCATAACATGGTTAGGTAGGGGTTTGAATCTGGCAAATGCTGACTGTATGTGGGGTGTGTGTATGTGTGCAATCGTCTTTGAGGGGAGTATGTGTGCAGTTTCCTTTGACATGTGTTCCGTTTTTGGAGACTTGGAAAATTCACTAAAAGAGGTACATTTCTCTTTGGAAAGTCTGATGATGTCACCATCCTACAAATACAGCAGGAGAATGGAAACCAGACAGTAAAGCAAATAGCATGCAGTGTTAATGCGTCTCTCTCTAGTATTATAACATAGTTAGGTAGGGGTTTGAATCCGGCAAAAGCTGATTGTGTGTGTGTGTATGTGTGCAATTGTCTTTGAAATGAGTGCCCTTTTCGGAGACTGGGAAAACACACTAAAAGAGGTACATACCTCTTTGGAAAGACTGATGATGTCACCATCCTACAAATACAGCCGGAGAAGGGAAACCATCCAGTAAAGCAAATAGCATGCCGTATTAATGCATCTCTCTCTAGTATCATAACATGGTTAGGTAGGGTATTTGAATCTGGCAAATGCTGACTGTGTGTGTGTGGGGTGTGTGCAATTGTCTTTGAAAGGAGTGCCCTTTTTAGGAGACTGGGAAAACACACTAAAAGAGGTACATACCTCTTTGGAAAGACTGATGATGTCACCATCTTACAAATACAGCCGGAGAAGGGAAACCAGCCAATAAAGCAAATAGTGCACCATGTTAATGTATTGCTCTCTAGTATCATAACATAGTTAGGTAGGGGTTTGAATCCTGCAAATGCTGACTGTGTGTGTGTGTCTCAGTTGGTCAATGTGGTGTGGGTTTTGCTTTTACTATAGTATGACATATTATGATTACAACAGTAAGTGTATTGCACACATCAGGTATCTGCGTGGCAAATATATATGTGTACATGTCCCCTCAATCATTACATAGGTGTAAAGCCTGCATACTACATGAATACATTTGTTTCCATTGAAAGGTTGTGCTGCTGCTTCTCAGATCATAGGTCACATATGTATGTATGTGACAAGGCTGTCCACTGTCGTGTTCTGTGGCCAAGGTCATCTGTGGCACACACACCCATGGCAGTCACTTAAGAGTAGTGTGAGTGAGGGTATATGCCTGGGGTATATCTCAGACATGGTCATACACAACAGAGACTGCCAGTAATGGACAGTCTTTATAGGTGTACAACTGCCTTGTGGATATGCATTCAGGCCTCTAATGTCTTATGTGATACACCTTGGGACTCCACAATACCTATGGATATGTGGATACCAAGGGACACATGCCATAACATGAGGCTCTATGTACACATTGGTACCCAACATACATGTTGAGGGCTACCGCCTATGTGGTACTGACGGGATAGTATGTATAGTACATGAGGATGACTATGCCATAGTTGTATTACTGCTATACAGCATGTATCAGGCAACAGGTAGCTGTCTGTATGATGCCCTTGTGTAGGATATGCGTCCCATCCAGGGAATGCATTGTAGGCCAATGCATGCATTTCCAGATTTGGATGGACACATCCCTAGTGTGTCTGCATGTACCTAAGGGGGCTATATGCCAAACAGGTGTGGTCACAAGAATGGGTGGTGGTCATTCCCACTGGTTAGTGTTATAGTGTAGCACCAGAAGGATCCAGTTGTTACTGAGTTCCCTACGACTGTGTGTCATTTGTCAGGACATCATCCAATGTTTGCTTATAGTCATGCTGTTGAGGTTGTGTATACTACCAGCCCACAAATCATTGACAGATAATAATGGTAACACCCACAGCATAGTGTCAACCCATCTCATACACACGTCTACCCATGTTAGTACATAACAGTAGTAGAATGCATACTGGCCAATGAAAGATACTACGAGATGTTAACAATGTGTACAACAGGGTATGCCACATGTCCCATGTGTCCACTATGCATGTACATGCAGACAGTGCGCACCCACCATGTTCACAGATGTACACTTGCTAAACTGTACTGCACACATCACACACGTACTGTCCACTCACTAACACATGCTGGCAACACATTACACTTCAGCCAAGTGGCACATGGGTGGATAATACATACTCAGACCTAACAGTGGTGTAAACAATGCTACATTGACAATCAGAGCTTTGATGCATAATGTCTGCTCAGATATACCTTCAAGGATGTCGTTACACTTCCTTGTTGACAACTTGCTATTATTGCTACACTGCTGTAGTGTCACACTGTGCATCAGCACCATGTTAGCTTGTTCCTCCATCAATGTTGCAGATGACAGGAGGTGACACAGGTATTATCATACGTACAGGGCGTTTTGTTGTTTGCCAGAGCCTGACATTAACCCATCCAGTCGACATGTCTGTGTGTGTGTGTGTGTGTGTGTGTGTGTGTGTGTGTGTGTGTGTGTGTGTGAGGGACAACAGTACAGCATGGGCCAATGTTGATGTAATGTGTGTGTGTATGTGTGAGCCCTAGTTGTTTGGTTAATGTGTGTGTGTGTGTGTCTGCATGAACACAGCTCCACCATGTGGTGCCATATACGGTAGTTTGTGGGACAGCCACAGACTGTACCTGCTAGGCTGTACAGATCACTGTCTCCAGCCATGGACACAGTACCTGTGCCTGGCAGGGGTGCTACGGACAGTATCGGGTACCAACCCTGACTGGGTACTGTCATCAGAGGCAGAGGTATGACGACTGGACTCATGTCCCTGCTGGGACTGGCCAGAGCAACGTGCATGTGGCCTACTGGGACGGTCAATGAATAGGCCAGCCCCAGCATTGCTGGGGCTGGTATTGCCACTACAGGAGCGGCTGTGAACTGTGGGCCATCCACGACCACTGCCAGCTGTTGCTGACATGCATCCACATCGACGACACAACTGTCCCGCATGGTCCTGTCTCATGGAAGACATGTTGTGGAGGGCATCTAATGTCTCCACCCAACGTCTGTCAATGACCTCAGTGTAAATCTGGATGACACTGGCAAGGTCACGGATGCTGTCATTGATAGCGGTGTAATGTGCCCTCTGCGCCCTAAGCCCCTGCCTGGTGTACTATTCCATACGTGCCTGAGCCTGCATTACAGCCCGGAACATACTGGACATCATAAGACCTGTGAGGGCATGCCTGCCAGGGGCAATACGACCAGCGGTGCTCCCCCGAGAACCCCTGGACCTCCGCCTATGTGGTACCGTTCCAGGAATATGGCTATGGCTGCAGTGAGGGGATGCAAGTGCCATGGGTACCACACTCTCCTGGTCAATGCCAACTGTATGCTGTCCCTCGCCTATGGCCATTGGTGGTGTGGGATGTATTGACAGTATAAGTGTGCGCATAGATGGGGTTGAACGCTGTGTACTGTCGACTGGCGGACCAAAGACAGTCCCTGTCAAACCTTCCTGTGCCAAAATACATGTCTCATCATCACCACTATTCGTGGCAGTGGCTTCAGGTTGCCTGCTGCTTTCGCCAACCCCTAACTCAGCACCTGTGGGAGGAAGACAGGAAACACAATTTACAGTCTGCACATGCACACATGCACACATGAACACATGCACACAAGCACTCATGCACACATGCACACATGAACACATGCACACATGAACACTAATACACTCCTCACTACAGCACATACACACACATATAAGCAATCCAACACATACTCTATAGTGGGTGAAGGTGGGTGTCAGTATCACAAGGTAAACAGTCACCACACACGTGTCAGCATGCAGAATATGTGTTGCACAAGACCATGCAGTGCAAGTGTAGACGCCCCTATTAAATGGCAGTATACATGGCTTTGATGCAACTGTGTAATTGTTCAGTGATTGGCTACACCCTGGAACACAATGTGTACATGGACACAACATTGCTGTGCAGGTATTATCAGCTCTGCAATGCCCTGTGCACCATCACTCACAAGTATACATGCCATGGCTGCATGTGTTATCTGTGTGACACATAGGTATCCATGTCTGAGTACAGTGTCTGTGTCCATATCAGATAATAGTGGGCACGGCTGCAGCACATGCATGCTATGTACAGACATGGGATGTGTGGTGCATGTTGACGTGAAGAAATCCCAATGCTCGACATGGCCAGTGTACAGTGGTTATGGTGAGTGTGGGACATATTGCAGATATGTCGGTGCTAGACATGGCATGGCATGCTACATGGTTGCAACACTGAACACCATACATACCCAATGTGTGTCAAGTGACCTATACACCCACTAGCATTCCAGGACATATATGTGACACTTTGTTTGGATGGTGACTGTTTGGATGGTGACAGCTATGCATATTGTGTATATGTGCATATGTTTGCACACACACAACATTGAGGTGCAAAGCAATGACTGCTATGAGTAGTACTGTGGTCACTGTAACTGAATGGAGTGTGGTACCCTGTGCCATCATCAACATGCATCTTGTGGTCACTCACAGCTACTAATGTGTGTAAGACCACCGCCTAGCATGCTGTACCTGAACTGCAGTGCCGTGGCTACGTTCACAATTACACAGCCACCTTGTACATGGGTGTGTAAGGTGCCCAATAGGGAGCATTGCCTAACATGACTGTGTTATGTGTTGCAGAGTGTTGCACAGCCCCATGATAGGCCTCTACCCCTGAGGTACATCATGTGTGTGTGCATGACATGTGGGGTAATGAAGTGTGACCTTACAGTGGGTGTGTGGTAATGCCAAATGTAGCATGTTTTTGTGTACTGTGTATGATAAACGTGTTCTGTTGTGTACAGCTGTAGCAACTATGCATATCAAATGTACAGTACAGTGTTGCCACAATTGTGTCTGCTGCCCTGTGCATTGCATGTGATTGAGGCAGCTACTGACTTTACTGAGATGATTGATGTCTCACAGCAAACATGCACAGCATGCATTATGCATAGGTGTGATACGTGTACATGGCCTACACCTCACCTATGACATGCACATTTCATTACCAATATTAAAGTGTTAACACACTCACCAGCATGTATCGTCTGCCCTGCTGTCACACCAGAGAGACCTACAAGAATATGACACAGTTTGTCAGTGGCCACAACTGTGGCATTGCTACTGTGAGTGTGCTAAACGACAGTGGAACAACAGTCAACAGTTACAGGTGCACGGATAATATTCCAAATATCAGTATTGCACACGTTAGGCAGCACAACTGCTAAGCACACAGTACACATCTCACATATGCATATTCTAACAATACAGGTAACGGTAGTCTACAGCTAGGGCGTATTACCTGCACGCTCCATGTCATCCTGCTGGGTGGCTCTGGCCTCCATGATGACACATGTCTGATGCTGTTGCTGCTGTAGGCCAGGAGCCACCACACTTAGGAGCAGCTCCTCCACTCTGGTGAGGGGGGGGGGTGTATGGCCACCCCACCACCTATGGCAAGCTGTTGCCTATGGATATCAGACACACGCCACCGGACATGCCTAATTAAATCACTGCAGTGATGGCGTACCTGCTCATATGTCCGGTTATGCATGCCTATGTCATTTACCCGGTGAACAAGGTCTTGCCACAGTGCAGTACGGTCATGCTGGTGCTGGCTGGCCCTGGAAAAAAGCAGGTTATAGTGCTGCACCAGGCTGTTCAGAATTTCCTGCTCCGCTGCAGCTGAATATGATGGATTACGTTGATGAGCCATAACCCTGGAAGACAATTAAACGATATGTGTGAGCATGTCATGTGGCACACTTAACATTATGAAGTACAGATATCACTTAACTGCCATATATAGCATCTATCTTTCTATCAGAGGATACACACATTCCATACCACATATCAGTGCTCAGACCACAACTGGCTGACAGTGCCTGCCACACTCCATATAACAAACCAGTATACACCAGCAGTCGGCACACTGTTTGGGATACAATGCACAACCTCGCCCCGGGGGTATATATCAAGCTAACGCATGAAGAAATATGTCATCCAATGCAATGAATGTCATCTACATTTACAGTATTACCAGTAAACCACCCTAGTCTGTGATGCCATACCCCTACCTAACATATGTGCACAGTTGTTAATATAGCTGGCATACTGCTTTAACAGAGTATACATGTTGCTAGGTACACACACATACCTTGTAACACACATGATTGTGGGCATGGTACAGGCATCATTTACACACACATCAGACATACATACCACACACAGATGTATGCCAACACAGATGAGCATTACCTGTGTACCTTATTGTACTGTGTGCCCCTACAGATACCTGTGCCTGTGGTATGTAATCTGTGCAGACTGCAGGAAACACACAAGACAGTGTTACCAGGGACTGTGAACATACACTATACTGTGCTGTTTATGCCTACAGCTTCAGGTAGTACAACAGTTCATATGTGAGCTGGAGTCACCAGCAGTACCACTTACTGAGCATACATGTATTGCTTCAGCTTACAATGGGACACCACAGTCATACACAAGGAACTACATTACGACATATGCCATCCTACTATGTCTGCATCCCAATAACTGACACATCTTTCTCTGGCCTCACACCTAGGACACAAACTACCATGACAGACACAACCTCACACTAAGCTATCACACCTTTACAAACCTTGCACACAGTCACTGTCACACTCATTCCACCTCACATAGCAGGTATTGCACTGAGTACATGTGTGTGTGCATTGTGTCATAGGTAGGTAATACACTATTGGCCCTAGGGCCCAGACCAGCCTAGCCATATGCTACCCTGGCCTTTGACATACATGTAATGTGATTTCACTTGCTCCTGTCAACCAGATACACAGAGGTGACTCCCAGGGCATATTACCTATCTCCAAAACAATCATCAGGGGTATGTATGACATCTGCTAATGAGGAGCCTTATTTGTCCATGCTAGGTGGTTTTAGTCCAGAGTATGGCATATTTGTGGATAGGAACCTGTACCTCCAGCATGTGCTGTTTAGTGAGGTGACAAGGATTAGGGCCCTAGGTCATGTAGCCTGGAGGGATTGTGAGGTGTTGTCATGGTGGTTGGCCGACTGCTGTGGGTGTGACATACCTCTGTATGTCTGGCAGTGGTAACCTCTGGGTGGGTGGTATGCAACGCACTCTAGCTGTGGTTTAGTGAGTCAGTTTGCATAGGGCATGTGTTTGAGGGCAGTATTACTCTTTGTTAGGTATGTCTGTTGTAGTCTTTCCACTTGCTGTAGTTGTCATGTGAGGTACATACCACATGGGGCATTGTGATGAGTAGAGGGGAACACCGAACTATATTTCCCTAGATGACACGTACCACATAGACAGATTACATGACTACTGTAGCACTGTGATTATCAAAGGGGAGCCTACTGTCCACCTGTGTCCCGTGTACCCTTCTGACACCTTCAGTGTTAGATCCAAAATCAGAAAAAAAGGCCAGCACCAAGGAAGGTTCAAAAGTAGTTTAATAAAACTGAAACTAGACCGGTTTCAGCAGCAAGGCTTTCCTCAGTAGTATAGTCAGCAAAAAGCACTTAGTCATCATCTTATATAATGTTCTTTAAGGCATCTATATGACATCACTTCCTGATAAGTCAAAAATGCAAACAAGGCAAAAGTAATTGAAAAATACAATCAGGCAAAAGTAATTGAAAAATACATAGTTCAGTAAACAAAAAAGTTTGCCTGAGTTGCATGCATATCTCCAGATTATAATGAAAAAATCCAAAGAGACACAGTATACTGGTATATCAATGATAATAAACAAACTTAATAAAAAACATACAATAAAGGGTAAATGCCCAAAAATAAACCGAAACAAAAGTCAGGTTATAAGAATTCTGGTGTTGAATACCAGCCACAGTATCCTAAAATGAGCTGAAATGCAAAAACCTAAGCAATGCAACCTGATAAGAAATAAGTACATATCGTAATGCAAGTATTGGTTAATTACAAATTATAATTTATCATTTAATCCAGGAGGGAAAAGCCCCCAAGTTTAATGATCCACCTTTTTCTTTGGTATTTAGGATATCATGCCAACCTGTTTTAAAAGCGATTCCCTATGATATGATCAATGATGGTGAATGTAAATTTGGCAGTGGGATGTTTGATAACATGTCTATATAGTGCATTAGTTAATCTTCTGTTTCTAATGTCACCAAGGTGTTCAGAGATCCTGACACGAAACTGTCTAGACGTTTGGCCAATATAAAATGCATGACATGTACATGTGGCAAGATAAATAATCCAGTCTGAACTGCAGTTACCAGAAAACTGTTGTATATTTGTCCAGTGTTCCTACTAGTGAAAGAAGTAGTTTTGAAAATATAGTTACAAAAACTGCAATGTCCACATGGATAAATGCCTGAAAGTTTATCTCCAGTAAGTGTTCTTTGAGTTGGAGTGTGATCCATGACCCTGGTTTTTTTAGTGTGAAAATAAATTACCTAAAGTTTTGCCTTTCCTATAGGAAAAATAACATCGTTCTCCGAGATAATCTTCCAACAATGGATGAGAATTCAATATATTCCAATGAGTATTAATAATATTTACGAAATTGGCACTATTCCTGCCATAAGTGGTGACAAATCTACATACATCTGATTCCTCATTATGAGTTTTAGTATTGTATTGGAGAAGAGATCCCTGGATTTAGCATTACTAAATTGGACTGCTGACTCAATAGTGCAGTGGAATAACCTCTGGACAAAAATGTCTTGGTTAGATCCATTTGATGACTCTGAAGATCATCCACTGAGGAACAAATCCTTTTCATCTGCACAAACTGTGATTTCGGTATGTTCGAATAATATGTTTCGGATGAAAACTATCAGCATGTAGAAGGGTATTATATTGTGAGAATTTTCTGTATGCGGACGTTCTAAGAGTGTTATCCTCCTGTCGAATTAAATTGACATCCAAATAACTGATTGCACTCCTATTATATTCCACAGTGAATTCGATACCCCAGATGTTCCCATTCAAATGTTGAATAAATTCCTGGAGGTATTCCTCACCTCCTTTCCATATAAGCCAACAGTCGTCCAGGTATCTTCTCCATATATCAATCTCAGGTAGATATATGTTGTGCAAAGCATCATATAAAATCATATCTTCCATGTAGCCCATAAAAAGATCAGCATAAATGGGTGCAAAGGATGCACCCATAGCCGTACCCTGTAGTTGCCAATAGCAGTTTTGTTGGAAATAAAAAACATTTTTAGTTAGAATGTGTTCAGCCATACACAACAATAAGGTGTTCATCCCTGGGGTATAAATTGGTTTTATTTAGCCAGTATTCCAAGGCACTAATCACCGCCCGATGAGGGATGCTGGTATAAAGCGACGATACATCAAGGGTACACATAAGCCATTCAGGGTCCAATTGATAGTCGGATTAGATATGCAAAAATTCAGTCGTGTCCTTGATTCTTGCTCTAACACATGTTAACAGTGGTTTCAATTTTCAGTTAGAAAAACAGACAAGGGTTCAGTGAGTGACCCAATGCCAGCTACAATCGGTCTGCCTGGTGGCTGATCAATGGACTTATGAATCTTAGGAAGTAGATAAAGTTGTTGTTTAGTAGGATCCTTAACCGACAAGTGAGTTTTGGTTTTATCAGAGATAATTCCAGATTCTACAGCCTTTTCAAAAATTCATTAATTTCAAGGCAAAACCTGGAGTAGGATCAATCTCCATCTTCATGTAATGATGATGGTTGGAAAGTTGTCTAAGACCTTCATTCACATAATACTCAGTATCCATCACCACCACGGCACACCCTTTTGTCGGCAGAAATAATAACAATATCCGTATTATTTCTGAGTTGTGTGAGTGCTATTTGTTCCTTCCTAGACATGTTATGCTTTATAGTGTCAACAGAACCCAAATTGAAGTGTATATCCTTTATAACCGCCTGCTGGAAAACAGCAACATGTTTATCCATGGGAGGGTTAAATGTAGATTTGTGAAATCTAAAATCAGATGATCTTTGAGCATTGTCAGTTTGATCTTGTTGTTGAAAAAATAATTTCAAGTTAATTTTCCTACAAAAATCCATTGTATCAGAAACCAAAATACTTTCATCAGTGAAAAACCAGGTATGAAACCAAGGCCTTTATTAAGAGGAATATTGATCATCAGTCAAAATATGACTTGAAATATTTAAAACATTAGTACATGAATGATTTACTTCACTATCGACATGAAGAGCTCTTCTAAGTTTTGACCTCTGTGTTTCCTTCCTGCCCTGTGTTTTTCCCCTAAAGGGACCTCAGTCCTTGACCTTTTAGCATTTGGAGAATCACCAATATTAGGTGTCTCAGTATCAGTAGTCGAAGAATCCTCACCAGAGGTAATAAAGCTAGGCCCAGTCTTTTTAAAATAGACCTTGGTCTTTTTGTGTATAAATGAAGCATTCTTGGTACCATGAGCAAACCTCACACCCCTTTGTGAATCAAATTGTTTGCCCTATCATAGTCTTCCTTATCCCGGCAAATTTATGCAATTTCTTTTTCTTAAGGTTATTTTCCAAAATAGAGATTTCTTTAGATAATTTGCCAAGACAACCCTGAAAACTAGCCTCATGTTCAAACCGTTTCAGGTTGTTACATGTTTTCTACTTCAATAATATTACTCTGTATTGTTCTCTCATAGAAAGAGGCCAAAATATTAACTCTAATCATGGCAGCCTCCTGTTGTGCTTGTTGCCAATCTTTCAACAGAGTTTCATCCGGTGTGCCCACTAGTGGTTGGATTTTACATCTCAATCCTCTAGGGATATATTCTGTATTTGGTAAGCTTTAAACAATTTACTGTGCCAAATGTTTGTTCTAAGCATCTTAATTTGTTTACCTAATTGAAAGAATAAGTTTTACAACCGTCAACTGGATCCATGATTACCAAATCCACCTTTTCTGTATGTTCAGTTCCTATGCCAAAAATTTTTAAGTCATCCTTGTCGGAGCATAAACCAGATAACAATTTACTGAGATCAATGACAATAAGTTGCAATGAACCGGAGGAAGAAGATATAAAATAAATAAAATGAACCCTGAAAGGATTCTTTTATTCTTAAGGGTTGAATGGCAAATCACGAATAAGTCCAAAACAGAAAATCACAATCAGAGTCACAAAGTTGAAGCCAGAATAAATGGCAAATGTAACCCTATATATAGGGGAATAATTAACCCTAGCACCTAGGCAAAATGCTATACAGACCAAAAAGTCAAAGGCCTGTAATGTCTAAATGCAATGTTCTGAGTAATGCACAACCTACAGTTGTTCAGAGGTGGCTAAATCTATATGGAGTATACCAATATGTAATGAATTTAAGCCAGACACACTTATGCACCTTATTTAAATCAGATAACAATATTAAGAAATCAATAATTGTTCAATACAGTCCTCAGATGAAATTGTTATCAAAGGTATAAATGTACAGATGATTATTGTCAGCACTGTATGCCCAGCAGTTATTCTAAAAGAAGGCCTGAGTGCAACACTGGGCAAACAAAAGCCCTCAAAATATGTGACCAATATTGACTCAAATGTGAAACAAAACATGATTCAGTAGGAACATAGGAATGAACAGATATAAGCAATAATATTGTATCAACCTAGTGTATATAACAATGGCTAGTTCATCATAATCAAATGAAAAAAAAATTATGCACATATTACAAACTGAGCACCCATACATGAAATGTCCTTGAAAAAATAGCAATGTTGTATTGTGCTACAACAGTACTCAGAAATCCAGTATAAAAAAGAAAACGACTTTTTTGTTTACTGAACTATGTATTTTTCAATTACTTTTGCCTGATTGTATTTTTCAATTACTTTTGCCTTGTTTGCATTTTTGACTTATCAGGAAGTGATGTCATATAGATGCCTTAAAGAACATTATATAAGATGATGACTAAGTGCTTTTTGCTGACTATACTACTGAGGAAAGCCTTGCTGCTGAAACCGGTCTAGTTTCAGTTTTATTAAACTACTTTTGAACCTTCCTTGGTGCTGGCCTTTTTTTCTGATTTTGGATCTAACAAGTGCTCTTGCCGTGCACCAGCCTAACTTGCTAGCTCCTATACACTACCTTCAGTGTTAGGCAGGCTACCACCTATGTGGCAGTTACTGCATAAGGTGTTTTAGAATCGGGTATGGCACTGCAGTATCAACACTGGTGTTCAGTCCATGCCTTGGACAACAGGCACCTGTTGCAGTACATATGACCCTGTGTCTCCCCCCTCTCTCTCTCTCTATATATATATATATATATATATATATATATATATATATATATATATATCCATACATATCCATACATATCTATATATATCTATATATATCTACATATAGCCATATATATCTATATATATATCCATATATATCCATATATATGTATATTTGTCCATATATATCTAAATATATATATATATATATATATATATATACACACATATATATACCTTTTCTGATGAAGTTCATGAAGTATTAAATGTGAACGAAACGCGTAAAAAGGTTTCACTTGGCTTATTGTTTTCTTCACTACACTGTGGCTTGACTTATTTTTACTTGGTTACCTTTGGTTTGTTTGTGTTACATATATATACATGTATATATACACATACATGTAAACATCCATTGCTGTACATATAGCTGCACATATAGGCACATATACTGCCCACCTTTCATGGTGGGGATGTCAATATTGCAACAGTTGTGAGACATACGGTTATGTAATACTATTGCACAATGTTGTGCAGAATGCATTCTGCTGTCCTCAGGCCGTATAGCTGTAGCAGGCCTCACTGCCTGTAGCTCAGTCCCACAGCGTTTAACACCACATGACATATACTGGCACTGCTTGCTTTCTGCAATGCCACACACTACAACCTACATACGTATGTGCACATAGCAGCCTTCAACAACATACATATGTCCAGCCTTCACTAACAGTTGCAGTATGTCCCTTGCCCCATGCAAATGTGCATGTACATATAGATACGGACTGCTGCCACATATGGATGATTCACAGTATGTAGAGTACCCTTCAGACACATCTTTCGGATGTCAGCAAATACATATCTGTTACATACCTTACCTTTGTATTCCTCACTTCCGTCTGTTGTAGGTGTTGTCTTTTTTTTTTTTTTTTTTTGGTTTTGTTTCCTCTGTGTGTTGCTGTTTGTTTTCAGCATCTGTCTCCTACTGCCTATTTGTATCTGTCTGTCTCTGTCTGTCTCTCTCGCTCGTGCTCTCTCTCTCTCTCTCTCTCCCAGTTGTTGCAATGATATTATTGCATGTGTGGACAGCAGATACAGGCTGCTTTTCTAGGTATCTGAACATGTGCATGTGATGGCCTCTGCACCAATTGGTGCCCACCATTTAGTAATTGCATGCAGCCTGCTGTGTGGTAATTGCAGTTCTCACTGTGATTTCAGGACTCTGCTTTAAAATGATAGGTTAGGTAGGCGTAGCCCTTTCAGTTTTGCAAGGTGGGGACCATGCTTGTTTGCTGTGGGCACTGTTGTCTCAGTCAGAAGGTTGGTATATGTCTCATATCTGAAGCTGGGTTGTAGCCAGTGAAATGCATGTTGTACTGAAACCTGACTGTTGCTTCTTCCAGTACACTTTTCTCAGTGTGTAGGTTTACTCACACCTCCTAATGCTAACACTGGATACATGGGAGTGTGTACTTTCTTTTCGAATTAGAGAATTAACTGGCATACAGCAGTAGTTATTGCAATGTATTCCTATGGCTTTCCTATTTTCCCTTTACATTCACTCATTGTAATGCATGTTATATTTCTTTTAGCACCAAGTTATTGTATATCTGCTGTGGCTTAGTGGTACGTCATGCAGACTGGGGAGTCCAAGGTGTGGGGTTTGGGACTGACAACAGTATTTTATTTTGTTGCTGAGCAGTACAAGGGCCCTGTCATACAGAGTGACTAAGGCACTTTTAAGCAGTTGTAAGCGGGTTTGCGCGATGCTTAGCAATGCTAAGTGAAGCTTAGCTTAGCTTATTTTATGTTAGCAATACTAAGCTAAGCTTGGTGTAGCTTATCATATCGTAGCAATGCTAAGCTATGCGCACACTGGTGCAAACCCGCTTACTACTCTTTACAAGTGCTCACTCCAGCTAACCCCTGCGCTCATTTCTTTGACAGAAAAGTAAATGGGGAGATAGGAATGTGGTGATAAAGGGTGCACAAAGAGGGGAAGACAGTAGGGAAACCAGCTCGGGATGTACAGGATGGGTGTGGAGAAGGTCCATAGCTGCCCCTTTCTTTACCAGCAACAGCTGTGCATATGCAATACATTAGGAGGGATATTTGAAACCTTCCACCCCTGAGAGAGGGGTGAGGACAACTAAGTATGTTGTACTACCAATTATGAATATCAGGCACATGCACTGTTTGCGAACTGCTATACTGTCATTAGTGCGTTACTCACTTCTGAACAGTTTATGGTTTGTTTGTGTTGACATTAACACAGTCTGCTCAGGACATCTGGACATATTTCACTACTGTGTATGCCTACCTACACCCTTGGTTGTGCCTGACTACACGGGTATATAGTACCTTTGGGTAGTGGTGCAGAACTGCAGAGTGCATTATTTATTATCGTGTGATGTTTATCTTGCTGAACATGCAGAGTTGCTGTGTACCTGTAAGTCTATAAAGGCTAGTAATCTGTCTGAGAAGCTCCCACCTGTGGACGTATCCAGATGGTTGGCAGAGGTTAGCCTAGTATTCATTGACTGTGCACCACACCAGTCTTTTCAGCACCTGAACAATGGCATTGTCACAGGTGGTTGCTAGCAGCACATGGCTACATCCTTTGATATTTCTGTGTTGTACTCCTACATAAGGGCATGCTTGTGGAATTCATTCTACAGCTATTCACAGAGTGTGTAACAGCAGACAGGCTGATATGCCTGTGTGTTTCTGACTCTTCCAGGCCTCGGATACTCTCAGGTATATATTTGAACAGCCACAGGGAAAGGTACATATCAGTGGGATACACCTGTGATATATTTCAGATATTTTGCAGTTGCAACTTTGGGGGATTCTGAGCATATGTATTACTACACCTTTTCTGACATGCAAGCAGTGTCTACTCTCACTTATTGACATTTATCATTAAGTGGGATTCCCCACCTTTCTGCCTATTGTTACTACATTTCACAGGGAGTCTGAGGGGCACAGCTAACATTTGTTTGCAAATCAGGGACATCCCTGTAAACCAGTCACAATTGGGAGGTCTGGCCTCTGACCTATTCAAATATGCCAGTGTTTATCCTGCTCTGATACTGTGTGGGGTTTGTAAGGTGCTACTGTAACATTATTCCCTACTTGCATGGCTGGTTCTCTTTTCACAGTCATGTCATGCAATTCCACAACACTTGCTGGTTAAGGGCCACAGAACATGATTTGTGTTACGCCATTCCTATTCTCCCTTTACATTCACTCATTGTAATGCATGATATATTTCTTTCAGCACCCAGTTATTGTATATCTGTTGTAGTGTAGTGGTACTTCATGCAGACTGGTGAGCCCAAGGTCTCGGGTTCGAGACTGACAGGTGTATTTTATTTTGCTGCTGAGCAATACAAGGGCCCTGTCATACAGAGTGACTAAGGCACTTTTAAGCAGTTGTAAGTGGGTTTGCGCGATGCTAAGCGATGCTTAGCTAAGCGCACACAAGCTCACACTTGCACACCCCCGCTGACTACTGCTTAAAAGTGCTTACTCCCGCTAACCCCCGCACTAATTTCTTTGAAAGAAAAGAAAATGGGGAGATAGGAAAGTGGTGAAAAAAGGGGCACAGAGAGGGAAAGACAGTAGGGAAACCAGCTGGGATGTGCAGGAAGGGTGTAGGGAAGGCCCATAGCTGCCCATTTCTTTACCAGCAACAGCTGTGCATATGTTCGTAATTTAGTGTGAAATTTGCAACCTTCCACCTCTGAGAGAGGGGTGAGGACAACAAAGTCTGTTGTACTGCCAATTATAACAGACATGTGTGCGAAATGGGCAGCTATGTATGGGGCGTAATTTTTTTGTGGGAACAGATTGCCCTTTTTTTTTATTTTTTTTTTTTTAGGTGAGAGTGGAATGTGAGGTAGAGGAAGTAGGTATATTTGGGGACGTAGGTTGTGGAGGTAAACAGACAAGACAAACAAGACTCATACAGGGGCATAATTTGACACATGGGGTGGGTGAACACAATTGACGGGGAAGGTTGTTTGGAAATCGCAAGCCCATGAGCCCACAGATGTTAACAGTGGAACTGAGATCCCCACCCATGGGCAGTCACCACTGCACCTTCACAGCCCCAAGGGTGGTTGTGCTGGGGGCTGAGTAGGATGGGCAGGCTCACCCAAGAGATGCGCCACTCTCGCCTCAAGCTGGCATAGGGGATCAGCGACTGAACGCTGGATCTCCCTACGCACCACAGCTCGGACCCTATGAAGGGTGACAGATGGCCCTTCTCTGCCCATGCTTGCACGGGGGGGGGCGAGCCCCATCCCCTGCAGCGCTTCCACCCGAAGGTGGCACAGGAACAACACAGGAGGGGAGCCCGGGCTGGGCACCAGACCTGCCGGTGCCAGGTGCACTCGCCGGCTGAGGTGGGACAGGTGGGTCCGCTGGGACCGGCCTTCCCATATGTTCTGTGATTAGGTGTGTTTAATTACAACATAGGCAGAACAGCATTCCAGATTAGTTGTAACAGCATGCAATAATATTCCCATTAACACAACATACCAAGGGTACAACAGTTGAACAGCAAGCATAACTCATCCATATATTGAACCACAGTGGTTATTCCAACAGCATGCAGGGATGTTTGGTAGCAACAGGCCACCATGATTGTGGTGTTTAAACAGGGCACATGCATCAACATGAATGCAAATATTTATAGAATAGGACATATGTCCCAACAAATATTTAAGATTACACATACCCATTGAGGTGTGAAATTGCATGGTTTATGCACATACAGTAGGGTGTAGAAAAAACCTCGGTTAACATCTTATAATGACCTTTTAGTCTACACTACATTCCTAGTGACTGCAAGTGTATATCCCCTACCTGTATTATTAGACTTGCCACCATACATTAGGTTGTGTCATGGGTTTGGCTAGTTCAATATATGCCTGACCTATATCTGACATACTAACTGTCCAGGATGTAGATGTTACTGCTACATATTTCTTGATTGCATTTATATTTCTTTATCTACATATCTGGGATGTTTTCACAGGACATTTTCACTTCGATTTGTACAGAACCCTGCATTTCTTGACACACACTCACATTTCTGGTGAATAATTACATGCTACACGTGTGTCAGGTTTACTTATTCATGCCAACCAGTAACTGACTATTGTGGACTGTATATATGTTTCACAGCTACTAGCACTTCCATCACCCACTTTATATGGGACTGCATAACTCTGGGTTGCCAGCACATTTTCAAACAGTACTGTTTGTATAATGCAAGGGTACAACAACATTTCAGACTCTGTGACACAGACATACTCTGGGTTTTAGACCTTTATTAATGACATTGCACACTTTTCCACAGGCTCACTCCTTTATTTGTTTTAACGGTGTTTATGGCAGACATGTTCAATACATATTATACCTTTATTAATAGGTT
The DNA here is from genome assembly GCF_019279795.1 of Protopterus annectens. Taxonomy (NCBI): domain Eukaryota; kingdom Metazoa; phylum Chordata; order Ceratodontiformes; family Protopteridae; genus Protopterus; species Protopterus annectens. Next base: position 1,462,708,610 of record NC_056739.1, read on the forward strand.
AGAACAATCTTTTTTCAAGCTCACTCACTTATGTTATATGACAGTGCCTGCAGAGATATTATTCCAGACATATGTTACCTTTCTTAATGGGTTACTACACTCTTTTTCTGCCTCTCTGACATTTTTATCTGACAGTACATGCAGAGGACTTATTCAGGCAATTATATGGCTGTTTTATTGGACTACAACACCTTCTTTCATGCTCTCTCCCATATTTTATATAACAATACATGCAGAATAATCACTAACCTGCCTGGTGGCGCAGCCTTAGCAGCCTATCAGCATAGGCTTGCTGATTCCTAGCACGGTCACCTGCAGCTGTACAGTAAATGAAGGGATATTGAGACATACCTATCTGTTATACATACTCCATTATCAATTCTTACATACTGCATTCCATGCCTACATACTCAGGTGTGGATCATTCTGCATCCCACGGGCCTCCTGTATCCACTGGTTCAAGTGGTCCTGTTTTCGTCTCTTCAGGTCTGCATGGTGGTGATGGACCTGCTCACCAGTCTGAGGAATGCCTGTGGCACTGGTGAGGTCACGAGCTAACCGGTTCCAAGCCTCTGCCTTGTACTCCGTCCCTTGCAACTGGCCCTGCAGGAGTCTTGACTCGTGACAGTGGACAAGGAGCCAAACCATGTATTTGGACTCCTCGATGTCCCAACGTTGCGCTCGGAAGCGTGAACCCTCTCCTGCACCTGCCATTCTGCCTGCATATGTGAGCTACAATCAGTTATGGTGAGTATTCCTGCCTATGGGGCTTAAATATGCCGCATTTCCCACACTTTTTTGTGATTGGCCATTTTTGAGAATTCTAAGCTGACTGCAGACCTGCTTAGTATTGGTTAATCTACCATTTCTGAGTATATGTATGCTAATAGTGGCTGTTTCTCCTAAGCTGTCATGGCTTAGTGGTTCTGTACTTTGATTATGATGCACAGGGTCCTGGGTTCGAACCTTGTCATTCTTTTATTTTAATACTGTCTAGACAGGCTAGGGGGTGTGGCTGTGTTTAAGCAACTTAGCTCTACATTGCTCCCCGGTGCCCTACGGTGCCCTGGTTGGAGTGGCGCACACGTCCGCACAAACACATTGCGCTGGGTAAAGCGCTTTTAAACTTTGGGCAACTCTATTGTGCTGGGTAAAGCACTGTTAAACTATGGGCAACTCTGTTTAGCTGGGTAAAGCGCTATTAAAGTATGGGCACCTCTGTTTAGCTGGGTAAAGCGCTGCTTAACCGCAGGCTATTATATATCTGGATCCTTTAAAAATATATATTTTGTTCACTGATACATTGGCCATTTCACTGCTTTTAATAATATTTTAATCATATATGTCTGGTATTATTTCAAATACTGATTTAAAACATAAATAAGAAGGGGAGTGGTGAGACTTGAACTGTGAATGCCTCTTCTTTGTGCATATGCTCTACCATTACACTATTGCAATTTGGTGTGATTTGCGTAAACATTCTTTCTTATGCTCTTCCATGTCGGAATTGCTAACTATAGCTAAGCAATGGGCACACCCGCGCACACACGCGCAAATACAGGCAGCTATATCATGGATTTAAAAAAAATAAATAAATATTTTACTTTTTATAACTGTGATGGGGGTTTACAGTGTCAGGGAGTGTGGTGTTGGGTGCAAGTACATTTGAGCGAACTTGCTCTTGTGTGTTGACATTTTGCTTTTACTACACTTGCAGGGGCGTGGACATTTAGACTGCTCGGCAGTCGGACACACCCCCTGATTTCATACTCGGTCCGTGTAAGAGTTACGGTTGAGTCAGCGGTACCTCATGAATATGCATGGCACACTGACATCATACCGTTCAACTGCAGCCTCCGAGTAAGACTTATTAAGTCTTACATGGAGGATTTGTGAATCCGGGGGATTGTCTTTATGAATATAAACATGGCAAAAATATTGGAGAACTTTTGTCATGGTTTAAAAGGATGAATATTAATAATAGGAATGAGGTTAATATTGTCAGAGGAGGTAATCCTTCTGGTAATTGTACATGCTGTAAAGTCATTTTGAAATCAAAGTCATTCACATCTACTAATATCTCAAAGGTTTTTGAGATCAGAAAATTGATTACATGTTGGAGTGAATGGATAATTTACATGGCTATATGCCAATGTGAGGCCTTCTATGTGGGAAAGACCTCACTGTCTTTTAAAAGCAGGGTAGCAGTACATTTAAGTGACATAAAACATAAATGTACTAGGAGTACTCTCTTTAAACAAAAAACTGAACATGCATCTGCTAATTTTGTTTTTTTAGGTATTGACTCATTATGGAGTACAAATTTGTCTGAAGCGGATAAGCATACTTTCTTAGATAAAAAGGAAATCTCTGGATCATAAATTTGGCACGTTATAAGCCTGGTTTGAACGATCATTTGTAAGAAAGAAAGATTTTGATAAAAAATGTTCTTTGAAAAGTGCCTTTTAATTCCCCATAGTGACCTTTAATAGATTTAATGTGTTGGGAGGTTTATTTAATATGTATTAAAAATGAAGGGTGACTTTATGTGTTATATCTTTAAAAAATGAGTATATAAATATATGTTTTACAAGGGACTGTATTATTCCACTGAAGACAGCAGGGGGCAAAACTGGTTGAGTTTCTTGTTTGCTGTGACTGTTTGTCGGCCAAGGGCACGTGCCTGAATAAATACTGCTGAAAGTATTACCTGATTACCTTTTTGCCTACTTCTGCGATTTATTATACATCAGCAGTTTGTGTATTTTGTTGTGCTGGACTTTTTCTTTTTGGTGTTTCTACATATTGGTATAGTCCGAGCACACTGTGAGCTAACGTGCACCAGGAGGTTGTTGAGATATATATATATATATATATATATATATATATATATATATATATATATGCAGAAAGAGAGAGAGAAACAATTGTGTCTTTGTGTATCTATGTGCGTGTGTCTATACACACACATATATATATATATATATATATATATATATGTGTGTGTGTGTGTGTGTATATATATATATATATATATATATATATATATATATATATATATATATATATATATATATATGTATATCTGTGTGTGACAGTCGAAAAGAAGCTAGAGATGAGGAAAGAGTCCAACTGGGCATCATTCTCATAGACTTGGAGAATGCATATGACAAGGTCCCAAGAAAGATGATTTGGGCAGTACTGCAGTGGTTCAAAGTCCCAGAAAGATTGGTAGAATTAGTGCAGGCTATGTACAAGGACCCAATGACTCAAGTACAAACAGTGTTTGGTTTCACAGAGGGGTTCCCAGTGAGAGTGGGTGTGCACCAGGGTTCAACTCTGAGCCCACTGCTGTTCATACTAGTGATGGATTACATTAGCAAACAGGTTGGAGGGGACAGATCAACAAAGTTGCTGTAAGCAGACAATGTCACACTAAAGGCAGACTTTGAGCAAGAAATTCAGAAAAGGATAGGGGAATAGATTGCAAAAGGGAAGGTAGTGGATTAGATAAATAGCTTCAAGTATCTGGAAAGAGTGGTTTAGGCAAAGGGAAGTCTGAATGAAGAGGTCAAAGCTAGAATCAGAGGGGCTGCAGCCAACTGGTATAGAGTCTCAGGTGTAGTCTATGACAGAAGAATGTCAAAGAAGCTGAAAAGTAAGGTGTACAAGACACTTGTGCAACCAGTACAACTATATGGTATAGAAACCTGGGCAGTAAAGGCAGAGCAGATAAGGAAGCTAGAGATGATGGAAATTAAGTGCTTGAGAAGGGTGGGTGGATGCACACTGTGGGACAGATGAAAAAATGAGGACATAAGACCAGAAGCCAAAGTAGCTCCAATTTCAGAAAGGATCAAAAGGGAACAGATTACAGTGGTTCAGACACGTGCAAAAAAGCAGAAGACAATCTGGTAAAGAAGATTTGGGACAGACAGGAAGAAGGTAAGAGGAAATGAGAACGTCCAGCAAAGAGGTGGATAGATTGTGTGAAAGAAGATCTGTGACATTCAGGCATGAGTGTCGAAGAAGGCAGGAGTGTGGCTTTGAACTGAGAGAGATGGCAACAGATAACACAATACCCTGACTCTATGTAGGAAAAAGGGAGGGGCTGATGATGATGATAATATATCTGTGTGCTGTGTGTATTTATATTTTTATTTTTTTATGTGAAGTTTAAGTTAGATTTTTTGATGTTTACTTTTACTTCCATTGCAGCTCTTTTACTTATATTTGGTATCTGAGGATTAATTTAACGTCAGCTTGAATTGTTTGTATTCTGATTTATCTGATCGATAGTATGAACTACAGCACTGGTACATGCCAGCATAGTGAGATCTGAGGAAGCCCCTTACGTTATTACAGAAACGGGCAAAAGTGTTTTAAAATAATAATTTCATGGTAAGCACTAGCTTAGACACATGTATTTACTTAACATAACCACATATATATTCACCATTTTTTATGTAGATATATGTTTGTATGTGTCTATATATGTATATGCACATATATGTAATTTTTTTTTTCTGAGTCTGAGAATCTTCATACAAACACACACATCTTCACAATTGTATTTTTTTAGTCCTGCGGACATTTTGTTCTGGTTCTCTGAGACTTCCTAGACTCACACACAGAAGCTAAATCCTAAATTTACCTCGCCTTAGCAACAGACTTCTGTTTTTTAAGTCTATTAGACATCATTCTCTTCCCCTCTCTCATCATATCATTCACACCGAGTATAGTCTCACTGACATGTGTTTCATTGTACACTGTATTATTGTAACAAAAATGCAGAGCTAGATACGTACATTATTATGACATTATACCTAGCACACTGATCAACAGCTAGCTACACGGTGAGTTTGTACTTACTTAGATAAGATACAAACTGAATGTACTACTGTTGCAATCACTGTCATTGAATGAGAGTTGTTTAAGTGCTCTTGGAGTAAAGCCTTCATTGTAATTTACACGGCTATTTATATGGAAAATAGAAAAGTATATATTGTTACTGCTATCTGGTGAAGCTCTGACAAGGGCAAAAGCTCTCACCTCTTCTTTTAACTTAATAAACCATGGTTAAAACAAGAATGCCAGCTTGGATCTTGTCTTCTTATTATTAATAAGATTGCAAAGTGATCTTTGACACAGATCCTACATAAGAAGCTGTGGCAATGGCCTGTTTTACTAATTCATACACCAACGTCAAGAGCAGTCATTCCTATACAGCTAGTTTTTCCTTTTTGCTGAATCATTGTTCTTTAAGGAAAATGTGTACTACTCAATGCTGGCAAATTACATTTTCATATATGTATATGTATGTGTATGTGTGTGTTTATCTATATCTATAAAAGAGTTAGTATCTTACTTAAGTGGTTGGTTTAATCTCTGGCTTTCCACCTTTTCTGATGCCTAGAGTGGGACATGCATGTGTATGTATGTATATATCTATATCTATATATCTCTTCCTTTTTACATATATATATATATATATATATATATATATATATATATATATATATATATATATATATATATGTGTGTGTGTGTGTGTGTGTGTGAGATTATATATATGTGTGTGTGTGTGTGTGTGTGTGTGTGTGTGTGTGTGTGTGTGTGTGTGTGTGTGTTTATTAATTTCAGGACATTGACTAATGTTAGTTATTATTTCTGCCTTTTCACAGCCATCAGTTTAACCGTATATTCTGTACTAATTCTTCAGTCATGTAACTACAGTTTCTACTTTTGAATATGCTACTAAATTAATTGTCACGGTTTTTTACTGTGAATTGCTCCATTTTAAGCAGATACTGGGAAAAGTATACATGTCTGAATATACTTTGCATATATTAGAGCATAATTAAGCTTTCTGCTTCCAATCCTGATCATACTGCATTAAAATGTTTCAAATATGGTAATTTATTGCAGATTATTGAGTTAATTATTTGAAAATATTTTTCTCCTAAAACACAGAGAAATCTACCGATGTTCTTCGTGTTTCACTGTTTCAGTCATCACATTTGGGTTATCTGCTTGCAGTAACCCTCAGTCGGCCTGATTAACAAAGTCTTGGGTCCTGCATCAGTTGCTGTCCCTTCTTCCGTGACGTCAATTCGTCAGGGGTATAAAACATGCAGCCGATGCCATTACATCAGTCTTTCTTGCCGATCGGTGCCCGAAGCAGAAGCAGTCGCAAGTGCTGGTCGGCCGACTCCTGAAATTTTCATTTTCGAGTTTCAGAACCGAAGTCTTCAACTAAAAGTTAAGTACCCCGTGGGGAAACCTTTTCTTGCTCTAAACCGATGTCAGTAAAAGTAAATAATTGCATTACTTCTGGAAAGCAAATACCTCATAAAGATTTTCATTCGTACTGTATTCCTTGCCTAGGCCCTGACCACGACGTACCTCGCTGTCGGTTTTGTGCCTTATTTAAACCACGAACTATCCATCATCTGTATATTTTCGCTTCTAAATATTTTGGTGCTTGGTTTAATTATCCTGATATGTCTTCAGTAAGCCATCCGACTACTGACATTCTGAAAAAACGCAAAGATATAGACAGAGACAGGCCGCCTAGGTCCAAAGCTGCCGCCAACGCTTCTCCTAAGCCAGTCGCCAGTTCGCCGGTACTCATTGAGGTGCTTTTGCAGCCCCTGATATCCGCTACTTCAGATTCGCAGGCCTCTACTGAGATCCATTCGGAGTCCGGTATGCCGCAAGTTGCTTCAACTGTGGAACCTGCGGATGTCTCTACCTTGGATGGGACCGGAGCCGCCGTGCAGGCACCGGCTTCTGATGGTGTATTCAGGCCTAATGACTTGCGTATTAAACTAACGCCATCTTCTTCTTCATGGCCTAAAACTCGAACCATGCCAAGAAAACTGATGCCCAGACCGCATGGTCAGGCCTCTATGCCTAAAAAACAAATTATAAGAATGGCTGAAGACCTTATTACTTTAATCAGGGGAAGCCAGCCATCCCCCTCTAAGAGACCTAGGACTGAGTTTGCTTATGATACTTCTGACCAGGATTCTGAATTTTCTGTTTCCTCTGATGACCAGGATTTACCCTTATCTACCTATGAGGATTCTGATGCTGAGGACTCTATTCCCTCAGCTTCCCCCCAGAGGATTTCTCTTTTGGTGAAACCTTGCATACTCTCAGGGAGCTTTTTCATTGGGAAAGTCAGGATTTCTCTGATTCTAAAAAGAGGCTTAGGGATTTCTTACTCCTGCCCCAGCACAGGCCTTTAGCCATACCTCCTGTACTAGACATTGTTGTTGATGCCTTTTCGGAATCTAGCTTGGCCCCTGACTCTTTACCTCTTGTTCCCAGAAAACCTGATAGATATTACAGGGTCCCTAACTCTCACAAGTTCCTTTTTAAAAATCCTACTGCAGATCCTGAGACCATTTCACAGGGACCCAAGGGCATTAAAGCTACTACTGCCAAATATCCTACCCCCTCTGATAGAGACTCCAGGGTGCTGGATAGATGGGGTAAGAAGGTATACACTTCTGCAACTTTGGCCATTAGGGCCTTAAACTGCCAGTTTCATATGTTAAGGTATCAGCGGCATATTATTGGATTGCTTAAACAGAAAATTATGTTGATTCCTGATTGTGCTGAAAATAAGGATTTACTGCATTCAGCTAAACAAGTTGGAAAACATACTTTGCAATGTGGTGTTGATTTACTAGAGGCATCTTGCAAGGCTGCTGTAACTGGGTCTGTACTTAGAAGGCATGCTTGGCTTAAGGAGCAATCTTTGCCAGATCATGTTAAAGCGAGATTACTGGATTCTCCCTTAAACCAGGACCACCTGTTTGGCAACAAGGCAGAAGAAGTTCTTAAAAAGATAAGAGGAAAAAGCTAAATCTATGCAAACTGTTAAAGATTTTTTTACAAGTTCAACCTCCAAGGTTTAGTAGGCGTTGGCCTTCCAAGAATTGGTCTTTTCCTGCCTCTTCCAGACCTTCTCAGACCAAACTGAGATCCAGCAGAGATCCCAGGCTTCAGTTCCAGGGTATGCACAGGACTAAGTAGTGGGCGGCCTCCACTTCCAAATCTGGGAGTAATAAAACTCCCCCTATGGTAAACTGTCCCAATGACTTCTTTTTAAAAGTTCCAAGCACTTCTCAACTGACTGCCTCATTGGGGGGGGGAATTGCTCTTCATGCAAAGAACTGGGAACTCATTACCCAGGACAAATGGGTTTTAAATATAGTGTCCCAGGGATACAGATTTCACTTCCACATGTTACCAACACCAAGCATGTGGCCAGATCTACCCCAAAATCAGTGGGCAGAGGCCTAAAGGCAAGTACTTTCTCTTAAGCATGGGGGCTATTCACTTGGTACCAGAAGAGGAAAAGGGACAAGGTTTCTACTCGAGACTTTTCCTGGTACCCAGAAAAGACAATTCATGGCGTCCTATCCTGGACCTGTCTACTCTAAACACCTTTTTGGTGATTCCAAAATTCAAGATGCTGTCTCTTCACCAGTTGCTCCCTATGCTAGGCAAAAATGCCTGATTGGCAACACTAGATTTAAAGGAAGCATACCTGCACATCCCAATCAGGGAATCTTGCAGAAGATACCTACGTTTCAAAGCAGGCTACACGCACTATCAGTTCTCTGCACTGCCCTTTGGGTTATCTACTGTGCCCAGGGTATTCACAAAGTGCCTATATACAGTCATTGCATTTTGCAGGCAAAGAAATATTCAAATATACCCATACCTGGACGATTGTCTAATTCAGGCAGAAAGCCAGGACATACTTTTGAATCATCTGGCCTTTGTACAAAGGGTGCTAACTTGTCTGGGGTACACCATAAATGAAAGTACATCACACCTGGTACCCTGTCAACAAATAATATTCCTGGGAGCAAGCTTGAATACAACTTCCCAGATGGCTTTCCTCATGCCAGAGAAACAAATTAATTTGACAACCTACTTCAAACAAGTGGCCACAAAAACCCTGCTATCTGCAAGGCAAATACTACAAGCCTTGGGGTTCATGGCCTCCTGCATTCTTCTAATTCCATATGCAAGACTGCGTATGAGAAAACTACAATGGTATCTAAAAAGCCTATGGTGTCAACATTCTCAGGATCTAGAAGCAATGATTCCTATCATACCTTGCCTACACCTAGAGTTCCTTTGGTGGGCAGAGGCCTGCCACCAAAACAACACTACCCCCTGCCACCCAAACCCTAACAACAGACACATCAGACTATGCATGGGGGGCTCACCTGACAGGGAAGTGCATTCAGGGCAAATGGAACCCAAGTCAAATGCACCTGCATATCAATCAAAAAGAAATGTTAGCTGTACAGAATGCTCTGACAGCCTTCAAGGACCACATTCTTTCAGGACAATTAATGGTAAAGACGGACAACACCACTGTTATGTGGTACATAAACAAGCAGGGGAAGGTACACATTCTTACCCCCTCTGCGGACTAGCCATGTCATTATGGAACACAGCCCTGAGCTACCAAGTGTATCTACAAGTTCAATTCCTGCCAAGAAAATTAAATACGCTGGCAGACGAACTAAGCAGAAACCTCATGGTCCCACACGAGTGGAAACTGGAACCAAGGATTTTCAACATGTTGACAAGCAAATGGGGGAGCCCAGATATAGAACTGTTTGCCTCCCCCCAGAACTATCAATTGGACAAATTTTGCACAAGGACTCCCCACAAACAAGCATGGAAAGTGGATGCTCTGTCCTTCAGCTGGAAAAACCTATCAGTTTATGCCTTTCCTCCTCTGCCTCTGCTCTCCATAGTACTACTAAAGATCAAACAAGACAAACCAAGGGCAATTTTGATTGAACCAGACTGGCCATACCAACACTGGTACTCCTTCTTGCGCAGTGTGTCACTGTTGACCCCATGGCACCTGCCTCAGACTCCTACCCTATTGTCTCAGCAAGAGAACATGATTCTGTACCCACAGCTTCAAACACTGAACCTAGCAGCCTGGCTAATTAAGGAAGCTCTCTTTTACCATCCCTCAGTAAACCAGTGATGGATATCATTTTAGAGGCAAGGAGGCCTAGTACTAGAAAATCTTATGCTGAAAAATGGAAAAGATTCTGTCCCTGGAACCAATCTCAAGGGATGAGCACAGCAGTGCCCAATTTACCTCAGATTTTACAATACTTAACTGAGATGCTTCACAAGGGCCTGTCTTTCTCCTCTATCAAAATTCACTCCTCAGCCATTTCAGCTCATTATAACACAGAACCTCCCCTCTTCTCTCATCCACTGCTCAAGCAGTTCCTCAGAGGGGCCAAAAATTTACGACCACCCAGGAGAGCTCCAACTCCAGCCTGGGACCTTAACATCATACTGGAGAAACTCACTCTTCCTCCTTTCGAGCCAGCTGCTACTGCAGACTTAAACTTCCTTTCTTGGAACAGCAAGAAAGGTATCTGAATTACAGGCCCTTATGGCAGTGGAACCTTTCATCATCTTTCATGCAGACAGGGTGTCCCTCAGGATCAGTCCCTCCTTCATGCCCAAGGTGGTATCCAGTGTGGCCCTTAATGAGTCCATTCATTTGCCAACCTTCTTTCCTAATCCACAGAACAAAGGGGAATGGATACTGCACTCCTTAGATGTGCACAGACAACTTAGATTCTACTTGGACAGGACTAAATCTCAAAGGAAATCTGAACAACTGCTGGTGGCATTTGCATGCAGGGGCAGAGGGGAAGGCTATTTCAAAGCAAACCATTTCCAAATAGATAGGCCATTGCATTCATTTTTGCTACAAGCATCATGGAAAACCCATCCCACAGGGGATCAGACCCCACTCAACCAGGGCTGCATCTACCTCTACAGCCTTTCTCAGAGGCGTCCCTACCAGGGACATCCTAGAAGCTGTTACCTGGAGTTCTGTACATACTTTCACTAAGCATTACCATCTGCCAATTTTCTCTAAATCCAGAGCTAGCTTTGCCACTGCAGTCTTGCAGGGCCTTATAGCTGGTCCTAATGCTATCTAAATTCCTCCTTCCATCCTTAGCTTTGGGAATCTACCCAAATGTGATGACTGCAACAGTGAAACACAAAGAACATAGTACAGTTGTGTATGCTTAGCATAAATGTAGATGTTTGAGTGTATTCACTGTTGCAGTCCTGGTTACCCTCCCTCCAGCCCCCTTACTTCTTTTGGCTATACCTCTACTCTCCTTTACTATGCTCAAAAGCTTTTTGGTGTATTTGCTTTTTTGTTGGAGATATAACCTTGTATATTTATAGATTAAATTGCTTCCTGTTAGGGGGGCACCTGACATCTGGGGCAAGAAAAACTGATGTAATGGCGTTGACTGCATGTTTTATACCCCTGATGACCTGACGTCACAGAAGAAGGGATAGCAACCGAACCAGGACCCAAGACTTTTTTAATCAGGCCGACTGAGGGCTACTGCAAGCAGATAACCCAAATGTGATGACTGCAACAGTGAATACACTTGAACATCTACATTTATGGTAAGTGTACACAACTGTACTTTTTTGCCCCATCCTACCCTCCCAGTTTCCCACAGGGCATAACTGCCAGTCTGAGGACTGCCCTACATATGTGACCCTACTAAGTGGTGCTGCCATCTTCCCAGATTTTCACAGGATTGACCTTTTAAATACCTGCATATTGGGAAGGGCTTAAGAAAACAGGCACAAAGCAATGCAAGTTCTAACTTCTAGCAGTATAGTACAACAGATATTTTAGGTTTTTATTTAGCATTCATAAACCTTTGGCAATATTAATTAAAAACCTTACTATTTACAGAATGAGATAGAAACAAGGTGTAGTGGACAAAAGCACATCAAAATTTGATATGTAGTTATGATATTTCGTAGTGTTCATGTATACACATACCATACTACTCATCCCTAATTCTGCAGAACATCCCTAAGTTTGCATCATACCCTGGGTGTTGTAAAACATTTGATTTTCTGATAAATCAGTGAGGATTATGGTCAGTCAATAATGCAAAAGTTTATACTTATTGTTCTGAAAAATAGATGTTGATGCAAAACCTGTTGCTCTGTGCACTTTAATATTTAAAAATGTTCCTGTTTTTATTTTAACATTTGTCCCATATTATTTTGGGCTTTGTCCAGAATGTTAAGCAAAGAAGTTGAGATCTATGATGCACTCAGAATGTGTATGTGTGAACTGCCAGTAGAGAAGAAGTCACTGCAACTAAGAGTAATTGAACCAAAACACGAGTCTCCATGTCTTTTTAAATATTTTATAATGAATATATGTTAAGGGCAGACATGCAAAAAAGTGACAGACCGGTATATATGAACCACGTATATAAAAAACATGTGGAAATCACATTGTGGGGTAGCAAGTGAGGAGAAAAATGTACTGACCAAAATGGCAGACTAGTTTATTACTTGAGTATAGTAGACTGAGTAATAGTTAGTATAGCTACATTTGCCAGGAAATTCACCTTCACAGGTTGGAACAAACTATTATGGCTTTGAGATTGGAGCTTGAGAGGTTGTAATTGTTTTTAACACATATCATAGATTCTATTTTCCCAGTATATATTGATTTTTATGCATTGTCTTAATCTGGGAAAATTTAAAAAGTAAACAGTGATGTTTTACATTGCAGAAGTTAACTCCTTACTCTCTATCTTTTTCATTTTAAACAGTGCTAAATATGAGCACTTCACTTATTTTAAGCTTTCTATTTTATTTTATTTTGAAGCTGAGAATTTTACTGACAATGATGTTTTTTTCTCTTACTGTTACCTCTGCTTAGTAACTCATTGGTCTGGCTCATGCTTTGTTAGTTCATAATGCATTTTTACCTGTTCTGACTTCATAGCATGCCTGTCAATTTCTTTTCTCAAGAATTCTGGACAAAACCAAAAATAATGTAAGAACAAAAGCCCCAAATCAGGGACAGTTTTTAAATATTATACTAACTAATTTAATAGAACAGTAGGTTTTGTATTGATATGCATATTCAGAACAATCAGAAGTATAAAACATATCTAAGGATTCAGAAATGCCATGTTCTCAATTACGACCACATCAGCCATGTTTACTGTGTGTGTGCATGAGAAGCCCTGAGGTTCATTATGAATGCATTGTGCCAGTCCAGTGTGCCCAGTGAAAAGCTCCTCATCACAAATGCAGTAGGGGCCCATGTGAAGATCGTGTTAGATTAGTCCATGGCCAGAGTAAAGTATGAGCAGCTATTATAGACATTGACTGTGCATGAACTTATTGAGCAGGTATTGTAAAACTGTGCTGGATTATTTAACTGGGCCAACGTGTGCCTCTGGTCAGCGATGGTTTTTAGTCAGAGAATACTGTACATATAGAAAGTAAACATACTGCTCAGATGGACATATTTCAATTACGTGACAGGCAAAGGATAGCCAGTCTCCCTGAAGTTGTGAAATGTCCAGCAAACCAGTTGTGATGGTGTTAAATGCATGGATCATGTACAGCTGCATTGATACTACTGGATAGAAAAAAATGCAGGAAAATGTTTTACAGGTTCACAACAGTGTATGGGGGTTGGGAATTGAATCCTCATCAATGTGAGAATAACGACACTTAATGTGAAGAGCCACTTGTCCACCTGTACAGAAAGAGGCATGAAGAAACACTTCTAACATTGCAATGTCATACAAATAATTTGGTTTATGCAACTACTAACACATGTGAAACTAGTGCCTGAAAGTTATACAGTATGTCTGATGCCTACTGTTAGTATTAGAAGCCGGACACTTAATGGCAGCATGTATTCTCACCATGGTCGGCCCCTGTGCATCTTCCTGTTCCTTTCAATCTGTTCAGCAGCTTGAGACATAAGAAGAACGTAATGAAAAATATGCAGTGCAGGCATACAATGGTAGGTTATTTGGGGAGGTAAAAGAAGTTATACTTACAGTACAAAGGTTGTGACTGCTCCTTACCTTCTCACTCCAGTCTGTGAAGAAGTTCAGAATTGCAACACCTCATGTCACTGTAATGATGATGGCTGTCTTCCTCCAAGGTAACAACCTTCCCCGGACTATTCCAGGCATCGGCATTATATTATAGCCCTCCTGCCAGAGCCTTTGGCCATAGTCTTTATGGATGATGTCCAGAAAAATCATGGTTGCCTCTTGCCACCACCTCTGTGCTCTTAAAGGACTTCTACTTCTCCAGCTATGATGTGTCATCTTGAGGAATCAGAGGAAATAATGGCAGATGATTCTCACATGTCCCACCTCTTGGACATTGGTGGGAATCCTCAGGCACCTTGTTTGCTTGAAGAATGGACAAGCACAAAAATTTAGGTTGTTGTGTCTTTCAGCTTTTCCCAGTTAGGGGTCACCACAGTGGAACTCCGGTCCGCTAATGATTGGCAGTAGATTTTTATGTGTCGAGTTGCCGGCCCTGACACACAACCTTCAACGAAGGTACGCCCATTCATGCATGTCTCCACACAGAAGATGATCTAGCTGAGAATCAAACAGGACGTCTTACTGTGAGGCGACAATGCTACCGCAGCATCACCACCGCAGCAAACTCAAAAATATAGGTATTGTATTACTATTTCCAATAGCACATTAAGGTGTGAAACATGGCAGTCCTCCCTTCCTGTATATGCTGTTAGAAAGCATGCTCAATAGTAACTCCATCTGGTAATGGTTAAATATGGGATAACAGTTCTCTCAACCCTAAAATAATGGCTGCCTGCACCTGCCCGGAGCTGCCTGCAGGTGCTCAAGTGTGTGCACAGCCTCGTCCTGAAATCTGCATGATGTTGGTCAGGTTTGCTCATTGCAAAAATTGAGTGATTTAGAAACAGTGATGAGTCCTAATTAGCATACTTATCATGCCCAGAGGGGTGAATCTACATAAAATAAATGTGACAAGACACACAGAGCCTAATTAATAATGAACCATTTTCAGAACTAAATAAACTGTTATTCTTAAAATCTGCAGGAATGTCAACATCCTCACTTTAATAGAAAATCTATAGATGGAAATTTCTGCATAGAGTGTTTCTTACACCTCATAAGATTACACAAATATATAAAACAGGAAAAAATGAAATGCTGGAGGTGTAATGAAGTTCTTAATGCTGATTGGTTACATGTAATAATGGATTGTATGTTGGAGACTTGCTTTTGGAGTGATTTTAGAAACTTTTCTCAGGCATTATGGTCAGACAATTGCATTATTACTGACTCCTTGATATTATTTAATGCCCTATTTCTAGCAGCTACACCTATTTCTCAAATACCTCTTTGGGCAATACTTGCCATTGCAAGAAAAGTTATAAAAAAACGGGAAATGTAAAACTGAATTAGCATTTGGTGAATTTGTGTGCCTAATTAAGACTGTCTATAAAAATAAAAATGAGAACTTTAAACATAACTAATCTTTTCATATCTTGGCAAAAGCTCAATGATTTACTGGAAAAGTGCTAATTTTTAAGAATATATAAATATTTTTATACTTTTGTAAATAGTGATCATTTATCTTGTTATACACTTGATGTTAAGTTGTCAATCTCGCCTTCATTCTTGCTGGATGGGTTCGGAGCCCTAAAGCTCGAGAGCTATTTATACCGACTTGAGGCTACCCTATATCCCATAATGCTAGGCGCTAACTACCCAGATCTCGTTTGCCGCTTACAGCTATGAGGTGCGTTTACTACCGGCTCTTCAGGTTAGAAGTTTTCTGCTAAAAAAATTGCTATTTTTAGACTGGGTTTTTCTTAATTTTAGTTAGCGACCATCCCATTAGCTTCCCATTCATAGCTAATCCCCCTTTCGGCCCCTTTTAATCCCTTTTAATACCTTTTTTAATTCCTTTGTTATAGGGTTAGGCCTTTGGGCCTTTTTTCTGCCTTGTCAGTTTATTTTTTTTGTGTGACTGACTTTATCGTTAATAGGGTGTCTGTGTGTGTTTAGTTTTTTTGTAAAGATGTCAAAAGACACCAGGGTCTCAGGCTTCAAGAAGTGTGACTCGTGCTGTCAGAAAATGTTACTGACAGATGGTCACACTTCTTGTGTTTATTGCCTAGGCCTTCTGCACCTGCAGGACTCTTGTTCAGTCTGTCATGCGTTCAGCCCAAGAGTCCTGCAGGAACATAGAAATAAATTGATTTTGAGGGGCTTGCTAAAGCCTGAAGGTTCCCCGACCAAGTCTTCGTTGGGGAAGCCTTCGAAACCATCTAAGCCGTCGGCTCCGAGCTCAGAGCCTTTGACTGGTGGTTCTCGAACTGCTGTCTCATCGGCTCCGGCTGGAGGCGATGTTTCCAAGACACAGTCTTCTTCATCGGCACCGGCTGGAGTCGATGTTCCTCAGATTCAAGCTTCTACATCGGCTCGAACCGGAGCCGATGTTTCCGGGACACAGTTGGCGCCAATAGTGGTGTCGGCACCATCTGCCAGCCATAAGAGGTCCAGATCTCCATCCTTGGAGTTGGTTCACTTGGCTCCGAGGTCTCCCTTACTCTCGGAGCGGAGTCATCGAACCCATTCCTCCAGGTCGCCCAGGCTCTCGGACCATGACCTCGAGAGGGTGGTTAGTAGACATCTTAAGTCCCAGACACTAGCCCAAATGCTTCATAGCCCTTCTCAACAGACAGTGGCTATCCCCACCCCATCTTCAATTCCTCCTCTGACTCTTCCTCTGAGTTCAGAGCCGGAGCTTGTTGGAGCCGTGGCTGTCAACATGTTTGAGCTGATACCTCACATTTCGGCTCCGTCGTCGGCTCCAGTCTCTTCCATGGTCCCATCCTTGGAGGGATCTGGGCGCATGGACTTCCTCGTCGGCTCCGAGGGGGCAAGTGGCATCAGACCCTTGTTCAACCCTGTTCTCCCTCTCGGAGCTTCAGTGCTGGTAAGTTCGGCCCCGACATCGGCTTCAGAGCCATCCCTCTTGGTCCCGGGTGGGGTCCTTATCTCTTCGGAGCAGGGACCTTCTACCCTGCCTGATAGGGGCACCTTCGAAGTCATGAGGAGCGTGCTGGCCCCTGTGCCTGCTCCACAGTTGGCTCCCTCAGCTCCTCCCTCTGCAGTGCCTGCTGCAGTCTCTACCCACCCTCTCATTCCTGACATAGAGATCCAATGCCTCAGGTTTCCCCATTGGGAATATCCTCCTCTTCCGAGGTTTCCCCTGATCCGTCAGGGGAACCCCCTCGGAAGAGGAAATGTAAGAGGAAGCATGTGAACTCCCCTGAGACTGTCACATTGGATAATGACTTGGATGAGTCGGAAGGGTCCCCACGGTCCCCCCTCTGAGGATGTCTCCTTTTCAGACATCCTTGAAATCCTGAAGCAGAGGGGGAACTGGTCTACCCTTAACCCTTCCGAGGATGAGTCGGTTTACCTAGAGGCTTTTGGCTCTCGCCCTTCCACCCCCTGGGTGTCTCCGCCTTTCGACCCCCTCATGGAAGTGGTGGTGCGGAAGGCGTGGACAGCCCCTGACATGATGGAACCTACCCCACGGAGGCCTTCCAAATTTATAACAGCCCCTTCGGACAAGCAGTTTTTAGCCATGGGTGTCCCGGTTGATGCCATGGTTGTGGCTTCAGCCACTAAGAAGGAACTGGCTGATCCTTCAGTACCTGTCCATCCTCCTAACAAGGAGTCTAGGGCTATGGATAGGTATGGCAAGTGGATGTTTTCTTCAGCGACCTTTGTCATGCGTTCGCTGAATTATTTGTGCCGCTTCACCCGCCTTCAAAGAGATATGCTCAAAGAAGTGGGTGAGGTCTTACAGGATCCAACAGCTGCAGGGTCTCAAGACAAAATAAATTCCCAGCTGGCAACCCTGAATTCCATTGTCAACTCCTCCATGCGGCTTATTTCCTATGCGGCCAATGGGGCAAGTAGGGCTGCAGGCACAGGCGTGGCCTTAAGGCGTCACACCTGGATGCAGCTTTGTAACTTTGCAGACCCCTTTAAGGCATCCTTCACTAACTCCCCCTTTGACGGTTCAGCTTTGTTTGGACCTCAGGTGAAGGATACTTTGACCTGAAGTGAGCAAGAAGGCAAGACTCTCTCTGCCGTGGGAGTCCGTTTTTCCATAAGGGTCAGAAGGGTGGGAAGATGTGGTTCCGTAAACCACAAGAGGTCGCGCCTGATGCAAGAGGTCAGTTCCCCTCTAGAGGCAGGGGGGGGAACAATAACAGACGCCACCCCAGGGGCAGAGGAGGTCCACAAAATCAGGGTAGCAGAGAGTCTCTTTCTGACAAACCCTTCCAGCATCCCTGAGAAGCTGCCCGACTGTCCGCCTTCGGAGGCAGTCAGGGGAAGGTTATCACTGTACCCAGAAGCCTGGCTTTCACTCACTCAAGACAAATGGGTACAGTCGATCATATCCGAGGGTTACAAAATTCCATTTATCCACACCCCAACTCAGCCAAAAGGACCCCTTCCAGACGTTCCACCCAGTCTAAGGGAACAAGCAGTACTAGAAATATCAAAACTGCTAGCAAAAAGAGCCATCCAGCCAGTCCCAGCAGACCAACAAGGATCCAGAATCTACTCCAAGTTCTTTTTAGTACCAAAAAAGACAGGGGACTGGAGACCCATTTTGGATCTCAGCAGACTGAACAGGTCTGTAAAAAGAACGAAGTTCCGGATGGTCATGCTACAGTCCATTCTGCCCTTTCTGGGTCAGGACGATTGGATGTGCTCAGTAGACCTTCAGGATGTGTACTAACACATCAAGATGCACAGGTGCTCCAGGAGGTTTCTCCGCTTCCGGCTGGGAACCAGTCATTATCAGTTCAGAGCCCTGCCCTTTGGTCTGACTACAGCCCCCCGAGTGTTCACCAAATGCATGGCAGCGGTTACGGCTTATCTGAGACGTCAAGGATTCCAGGTGTTTCCATATCTAGATGACTGGCTCCTCACTGCCACCACCAGGCATCAACTTCTCCGCTCCAGAGATTACACCATTCATACTTGCAAAGGGCTAGGTATCTCCATAAATTTTGAAAAGTCTGCCTTGTCACCTTGTCAGTCTATTACCTTCATAGGCGCCACCTTGGACACAGTTCGGCTTTCCGCAAAACTGACCGAACAAAGAGTTCTAGATATTCGCAGGCATGTTCACATCCTTCTTCAGAACAACAAAATACAAGCCAGGTTTGTCCTGAAGGTATTAGGTCTCATGGCGGCAGCCATTACTCTACTTCCCCTAGCTCGCTTTCATATGTGGATCCTTCAATGGATGCTTTTTTTCCAGTGGTCCTTTCAACAGCTTCCAATGTCACACAACATTTTAATAACCCTGTCTTGCAAGCAACACCTTTCTTGGTGGATGGTCTCCCCTCAAGTACTTCAGGGCAGACCATTTGTTCCTCCTCCTCCTCCGGTCACCACGGTGACAACGGATGCCTCCCTGATTGGGTGTGGGGGGGGGCATTTTCAGGGCAGGACAGTCCAGGGCACATGGCAACCTTTCGAGTGCCACCTGCACATAAATGTCTTGGAGATGAGAGCAGTACTTTTAGCATTGCAAGCCCTTCAGGACTCTCTTCCCATTGGGACTATTGCAGTTCAGACAGACAATATGTCCGTAGTGTGGTACATCAACAAGCAGGGCGGAACCAAGTCCTATCCCTTGTATCGAGAGGCTCTCAGACTTTGGCAGTGGGCGATCTCCTCTCAGCGGTTTCTGACAGCAACACACATCCCCAGGAAGTCCAACATCATAGTGGACAGGTTGAGCAGAGCCATTCTCATGCCTCATGAGTGGTCTCTCAAACAAACTATAGTGGAAGAAATTTTTCAGAAATGGGGTCGACCATGCTGCGACCTTTTTGCAACACCTCAAAACAGCAAGTGCCACGACTTCTTCACTCTCTTCCCTCTTCCCGGCCACCCCTCCAGAGATGCTCTAGTCCACGATTGGCCCCAGGGACATCTGTATGCCTTTCCCCCCTTTCCATTAATCACTCAATTGATTCTGAAAGCTACCGCCATGAGAGCCACCATGATCCTCATTGCTCCTTACTGGCCTTGTCAGATATGGTTCCTGTTCCTGCATCATTACCTCTTGGGGCAGCCCTGGCATCTGGACCCAGTGCCAGATCTTTTGACCCATCAGTCGGGACAGCTGCACCACTCCCTGCAATCTCTCAACCTCACAGCTTGGTTGCTCCAATTCCAACCCTAGCTAGGCTTCCCCTTATTTCCCATTCTGTGCGTGACATACTTATAGCTTCCTTAAAGTCATCCACCAGGAGGATTTACGCCAGCAAGTGGAAGCATTTTTCCTTCTGGGCAGGAGCCAGAAATATAGATCCTTTTACTGCCCCTATCCAATCAGTCCTAGACTTCCTAGCCGAATTGTTTCACTCAGGGTCTTCTTCCTCCACCATCAGAGTACAGTTAGCAGCTATTTCAAACTTTCATGCAGGCTTTTCGGACTCCAGTATTATGTCACATAAGCTTTGTAAAACCTTTCTCAAAGGTATCTTTTTGCTTAAGCCCCCAATCAGGGACCCCCCCCACCGCAGTGGAACTTAAATTTGGTTCTAACCTCCTTGATTCTTCCCCCCTTCGAACCTGCGGCTTCCTGCTCCCTGAAATTGCTATCTTGGAAAACTCTCTTTCTGGTTGCCATAACATCTGCGAGAAGAGTGTCAGAACTTCAGGCCCTTTGCATTCGTTTACCTTATCTAGTTTTCCATAAAGACAGAGTGTCCCTCAGGACTAATCCGTCCTTTTTACCTAAGGTTTCTTCTGAAGCGAACCTAAACCAGACTATTGATCTTCCAGTTTTCTTCCCCAACTACTCCAACAGAGCGAAACAAAAACTGCACTTTCTGGACGTTCATCATCAACTCTGTTACTATTTGGATAGAACCAAACAAACTAGGAAATCTGAGCAGCTCTTCCTTTCTTATGCAGCAGGTAAGAAAGGCCTTCCAGTTTTCAAAGTAACCCTTTCTAGATGGCTGGCATCTGTGATCACGTTCATCTATCAGCTTAGACGCCAAAAGCTACCATCAAGGCCCAGGGCTCACTCAACCAGAGCATTAGCCACCTCAATAGCCTTTCAGGCTAGACTACCAATAGATTCCATTTGTGCGGCAGCCACTTGGGCCTCTCCTCATACCTTTATCTCTCATTACAAATTAGACATGGCCTCCAGAAGCCAGGCTAATTTTGGTTCCACCGTTCTCAAGAGTCTGTTCCGATGAGCCACCCAGGGTGAAGGTGCTAGGGACGCGGTCCCATCCAGCAAGAATGAAGGCGAGATTGACAACTTAACATTGAGAAGTTATGTACCTACCATAACGTTCCATGTTAGTTGTCTTCTTCTCGCCTTCTTTCTTGCGTCTCACCCCCCCATCCCCCTAGCCTGGACAGTCCTAAAGGATTCTTAGGGATCTTCTTCTTGCCTCAGTTTGACCCCTAGGCTATCCCTTCTGGTAGCTATAGGTCTAGGTGACTTCTAGCGAGGTTCCTCTCCTCCTTTTGTTGGAGAGCTAAACTGCTATATTTTTCAGCTATCAAACGAGATCTGGGTAGTTAGCGCCTAGCATTATGGGATATAGGGTAGCCACGAGCCGGTATAAATAGCTCTCGAGCTTTAGTATAGGCCGAGTCAGAGCCAAAGGTTGGCTCCGAACCCATCCAGCAAGAAAGAAGGCGAGAAGAAGACAACTAACATGGAACATTATGGTAGGTACATAACTTCTCATTTTAATTGTTGATGGTCTTCTTAAAACCAAATAAAGAATTAAAAAAAAAAGTACAGGGCCTCGTAATGCTGCCAAAGAAATCTTCTGTAATTGGAGCTTGAATCCTGCTAAGGATATTTTTGAGGAAATATTTTTTCTTAAGAAGATAACTGCTAAAATAAGGTACTTGCCACTTTTTTCAAAATCTTGCTTGGTACAATGTTTTTTTTTTTGTCTGCTGTTTATTCTGAGGCCTATAAGAGATGTCATTTTGTCACTACTTGTAAATATATGATCCACAAGTGTATTGAGAGTTATGTTGTAAGTGTACTGAATGTAGTAGTATGCAGGCTTATTTAGCGACACACTCCTGAGCTCATATTGAGAATAATGTTGAACACTATTGTAGTGTTCTGTGCTTTGCACATATGTAATTTTCCCCAGACGTTTTAACAGTGCTGTTATAATGGTCAGGTGTTATTGTTTTGCTGCAGTTATGTTATAGTTTTGGTGAGAAAATGTGCTCTGTATACTTTCTAGTAATGTAAGGATCATTAAGACCTGTGCTGGAATAAGGCTGTTAATTCCATTGTTTTCTATAAGAGAGCTATGCCTTAAAACAGGCCCCAAAGTAAAGTACTACATGTAGTGTCACTCCCACATCCACCCACAACCCAAGTTTACAGATACTGAGAATAAGGTGCAGCTAGAGGCCCGCTGTCTCCATAGGTGTTGCTCGTCTCCCTCTAATATAGATGACAAGTAGGCAGGGTATTTTGTTTAGACACTTTAATACATAGAAACACATCAGGATGGATAGCAGCATCATAAAATATAAACAAACTGGTTAATAGACAGACCTTACATACATGCATGCCTACATCTCAACAGCTTACTACAAAATGGCAGTCAGACTCACACATGCTCAGTATTTATATACTTGTGCAAGCCCTTGGATAGCTTCTTAAAGTTATATATACACACATATTGATCTACATCCTCCCTCTTAAAAAGATTGCCCTTAGTAAAAACAACATTAAAGTTAGACATGCATTATTATAGACATTAGAAACAAAACACAATCTTCATGTCCAAGTTGCCATCTATCTGTTACATAGTCTGGAGATACGACCTGATCTTGTAACATAACAATCTGGAGTGAATTTAGCAACAGGGACATCTTCGGTGAACAACTTGTATCAGAAACTTCTGGATTCATCACAGGAACAGGAATATTCTCTGGAACTTCCTCTGGAATTGGAACACTGGGCAACTCACTCTGAGATAAAGAGTCTTTCTCACAGGCTATGTGCTGTAGTATAGGCTCAGACACCGGTCTCAAATGTTTCCTTTTCTGCCTAAACTCTGTTCCTTGTGATTTCACAATGTATAGTCTTGTCTCTGGGCAAATACTCTTCACAACTCCAATACAATCATAACCTTTGAAAGTTTGCATCCTTACCATTTCTCCTTCTCATAATGAATTGAGCGGTTTGCTGGTTTTATCGTAGTAGGACTTCTGGGTTAAATGCTTCTTCAGCATATTGGTTTTCACTGACCTGTTGTTCTTGACACATGGAACCAACAATTAACTACTGATAATGTGGTTCTGGTTTGTCTCGACAGAAGTCTCTGGGCAGGTGAACCAAGATGGTTTATCACAAAGAATGTTTCTGAGATTTAAGAGATTCAGGAAAACATCACTACTGTCTCATTTTGACTTCTCTAGTAACTGTTTTGCATTTTGAACTGCACCTTCTACCAAACCATTTGACTGTGGATACTCAGGCTACTCGTGACATGAGTAAAGTCCCATCCTTTGGCAAATCTTTTGAACTGTTGGCTTGTAAACTGTGTGCCATTGTCAGAAGTACCATGGACTGTAAAATGACGCTTCATCTTAGTAATGACAGTGCTGGATGCTAGGTTAGGAAATAGGTAAATTTCGAACCAATTAGAGTAAGAGTCTACCAATACCAAATAATGTTGAGCATTCCATTCAAAGATGTCGGTGGCTGCTGTCGACCAAGGTAGTTCAGGAATCTAGTTTAGCTGAAGTGGTTCCTTCTGCTGATGTGGCTTAGTACTATTACACATAGAACAAGATAAGAGTGCTCTCTCAATGTCTTATGACATAAAAGGCCAAAATACTAGTCCTCTAACCCTCCTTTTGGTAGAGTCTGTTCCTGGGTGACCATGATGCAAGATAGTAATGTACTCTTGTTGCAAGCACTTTTTGACAATTACTTTCGGACCTTTCATAATGATACCATTGTCAGACAAAATCTCATCTCTGTATGGAAAATAAGGTTGCATTTCTTGAGGGAAACTAGATTGCTTTGACGGCCATCTTTGATTGATAAAGTGGTTGGGCCTTTGTAACACTGGATCTGTGGCTGTGTGATCTCTCAGCTCAAGATGTGTGGAAGAAAAATTTTTCAAGGTTCTCATTCTCATGCTGTTCTGTGGGGTTTCTGGGTGATTTGGATAATGTATCAGCAAGATAAAGAAGTTTGCCTTTCTTTTAGACAAGAGTGAAATTATACTTTTACAATCTCAACATCACGCGTTGCAATTTGGCTGCTGCTGAATGCATAGGCTTTCTCAAGAGGTTGGTGGTCTGTTTTGATCTGGATAGGTCTACCATAAACGTAATCATGGAACTTCAAATGTGCAAACACAATTGCCAAAAGCTCTTTCTCGATCTGAGCATACTGCATTTCATTTACGTAAGTGTTCTCAATGCATAGGCAATAGGTTGACCCTCTAGTAGAATGACTGCACCAAAACCTTGAAACAGTAACTGGCTTGTGAACATCATAGTATCTGAGAGTTGGAGGACTGGCAATTCTCTGTTTCTGAACATCAAATGCTCTTTGGTGTTGCTCTAACCAAGACCAGGATACATCTTTACATGCCAGCTCTCTAAGCAGTGCTGAAAGCTGGCTCAAGTCTGGAATGAACATGCCCAGATAGTTAACCATGCCAAGAAAACATTGCAGGACTTGAACATTGTCTGGAGCTGGCATTTTGAGAATGGCTGTTTGCTCTGAAGGGTCTGGTCATAGGTCTGAACTAGTAAATAAATGACCAACATAAGTAACCTCTTGTAGCTTGAATTTGCATTTCTCTGAATTGAGCTTAAGATTCACCTGACGTGTGCTTTCCAGAACTTTTCTGAGGTTTCTGGCATGCTGGACTTCACCATGACCTCCTACCAGTATGTCGTCTACTATAATAGAGCAAAGATACCCAGAAAAAAGTTACTCCATTGCATGTTGAAGACTTCACTTGCAGAATTTATCCCAAATGGCATTCTCAAAAATCTGTACCTTCCAAAAGGAGTACTGAACATAGTGAGCAATCAGGATTTCTTCTCAAGCTGAATTTGCCAAAATGAAGTCTTTGCATCTAAGACAGAAAAAGCAGTGGCATTTGGCATCAGAGCTGCGACTTCTTCGACTGTGCACATTGGATGATGTGGTCTTTTTAGTGCTTTGTTCAAATCTCATGGATCAATACATATTCTGATGTCATCTGAACTTTTCTTATGAGCTACCACCATGGAATATACCCACTCAGTTGGTTCTGTAACTGAACAAATCACACCTCGTTGCACTATTTTATCTAACTTGGCTTTGACTCTGTCCTGCATGGCTATTGGAACTTTTTGTGCTGGCCTGATAACTGGATTGACATATGGGTCTAACTTCATGGAGTATACCACTGGAAGCTTCCCTATTTTGTCTCCGAAAAGATCAGCATAGGTAGAAAAATGTATCGGGCGAAATTAGAGTAGTGGTCTTTCAGGCTAACTTGGTGGACTTCCTTATTAAATGAAAGCAGTCCCATTTTCAAACTGTCTCTGAGCCCTAATAATGACTGGATGTGCCTCTTAATCACATAAAACAGTAATTTGTAGCTTTTTCCAGCAGAGTAACAGGAAAGCACTACTGAGCCTTCAGGATGAATTTCTTCACCACCATAAGCAAAAGGCTTTGCACTCCTTGCCAAATCAAGCCTTTCACCATGACACTCTGCCAAATGTTGCTGCTGGCATAGCATTGCACATGGAGCCTGTGTCACCTTTGAGCTGTGGGTTTTCCATTTATCGGAACAGTACAAAATTCTTTGCCTTGAAATCTACTGCATCAACTGTTTCAAGAAGCACTGACACACCATCAACATAAAGAGTAGGGTTCCAGCTCTTTAATTGATCAACTCGTTTCTTAAACTTTTCTCTTTTACTAAAATAATGTGGGCCTTTTGATTTACAAAACTTCTTGAAATTATTCCATTTATTGCATTTGTGGCATTGCTGACCAAAAGCTAAACATTTTTCTCTTTTAGATTCATGATTTCCACCACAATTACGACAGCTGTCAATGAAACTAGGTTGGGGCCCATGCTTTGAGTTTGCTGACTCACTCTTATACTTCACTGAGACTGTGTGAACTCTAGAATGTTCTGGAAAGCTCTGGGGTTTACTAGTGGGTGCTGCAGGGGCTACAGCTGCTGCCATGTGCCTGAGCCTGTTTCTTTTAACCACATGCTGCATGCTATTAACATGAGCTTTATCGCTATGCCTTCTAGAGCTATTTTTGTTTGTAAGCATATTTGTGTGCTTTTCTTTGAGCTCATGTATCTGACAAATCTCAATGGTCTTATTCAAAGTTAAATGACTGTTATGAAGCAAAATCTTTCTGACATCTTTAATACCACACACAAGTCTGTCCTTTATGAACTTATCCCTTAAATAACCAAATCTGCATGTTTTGGCCTTATTTCTCAAGTCAATTATATATGCTGCAAAAGTTTCACAAGGCTTTTGATCGCTTGTATAACATAAGTGCCTTTTCATTGTAACATTTGTCTGGGGTTACACATTTCCGAAATTTACGTTTTAAGCACTCAGGGTCCTCCCTTGACTCAGCTGGTACAACAATATGATGGTTTTCCCCCACTCCTGCATGGATAGCAGGTGCATACACAAATTAATGCTTCCTTTCAATGGCTTCTGACCCAGCTAAATTAAGCAGAATAAATGACTGTGTATGGTCATCTTTATCAGAAAATGCAGCCTGCATTAAAAAGTCGTACTCTTGCTTAAACACTCTCCAGTTCTGTGTAATGTTATAATTAAGCACAAGTGCACTGGGTTTTCAAAATCTGTGTGCCATGCCCACAAAGTATGCACAAACCCACTGAAAATATGGCCCTTGTAATTATGTACGAACAAACTGTTCTGTCAGCTTGTAATAACATTCAAATGCACAATAAATTCTTTGAAATACTGTACTTTCCGAAATATGCTCTGCAATGGCTGTGTCTTTTAAAATAGTTTTATTGTAATACTGCACAAACATGCAAACATTTCATACGCTTCTGATAACTCGGATATCTTTAATACGAAAAATATGTGCTTAGCAAAAATCTGGTAGTTTCCACTTATTTTATTCGTTTTATGCAATTCAGACTTTATTTCAAACATTTTCTGTAGTAATTCAAATATTTTTATCAGTGTCGGACATATTGGTTTATTTGAATATCATTTAGAGCATTCTGTATGCCTCATTTTATATTTTGCAAATAAGAAATAGTTCTGAGCAAGTTTTAATATCTGAAATTCGTTTCTGACCTGTTTTGTGAATTATGAGTGCAGTAGGGATGATTCACTGCTGCATATTCCTCCATTGCCAACCGGGTGCCCCTCAAACTCAAGTGGAAGAAATTGGAACTCTTTCTGGCAACAAGTCGCTTTGGCCATGATTCTTCTAACATCATGTCCCTTTAGACATATCACTTCTGACACCATGTTGCTGCTCGTTCCTCTCTAACATAGATGAAAGCAGGTGGGGTATTTCGTTTAGATGCTTTAATCCATAGAAACACATCAGGATGGATAGCAGTATCATAAAATATAAACAAACTGATTAACAGACATGCCTTACATACATATATGCTTACATCTCAACAAATTGCTACAAAATGGCAGTCAGACTCGCATGTGCTAGTATTTATATACTTGTGCAAGCCCTTGGATAGCTTCTTAAAGATACATGCACACATATTGATCTACAATAGGCAACAGCTCTTTGCTGTCCATCCCTCTGGGCAGTTCTTCTTTGACTGTGTCTGGACTGTAATTGTCAACATTGTTAATGCTTTGGGTGGTTAGGATCATAACTCTGGTCCACCTCAGGGCCATGGATATGATCCATACTGCCACCCACTAGGCAAAAGCCCTGCATGGGCATGTAGGACAAGAGGTGGTGGATGTTCAACCAAACCACCCGTTATACAAACAGACAGAGGAGTTCCTGGCCTTACTTAAAGACAGTACTATTTCTGTAGAGTTCCACAGTGTGGTGCTGGATTTTGGAGTAGAATAGGGCAGGCCAAACAGAGTTTCAACTGCAGATGCCCCATGTATGTTAGCCCTAGTTCATTGGATCAACAACTGCAAATCGTCATTACATAGTAGTCTGTCTAAACCTCATTAAATCTATCTGACGTAAGGTATACAGGTATATTGGGGATATAACAAATATGCCCATCTGCACAAGGTATGAACTGAGATATTACTTTTTCTCATTTATTGATTTATTTATTTATTTTACATTTCTTGACCGGGATTGTCCGACTGAGCTGAAGAGCCTTTTTTCAGAACATTTTAAACAATTTTCATTATAAATTAGCATTAAACAACAATGTTACAGGATTATTACAAGGCATTAAGTAGGAATACAATGTTATACAGTGTTAATAATCAGGAGTATAACAAAAGTATTTCAAGATGTATAAAAAGAAATATGTCATTAAGATCAATATAATTTTTGGGGTAAGTGGTTACAAAAACCCAGTTTTATCATAATGTAGCTGCATGAAGACAATTACAACAGAATGTTTCTCTGAGGCGATTTGCTTAATAGATTTTTCGAAGACTGTAGAAAGAGTAGTCAAGGAAGATTAGAGAGAGCTAGTGAGACGAGTGAGTTAAGAGCAGGATTAAGGTATGAGAAGTAGGGGATGTAACTATATATTATATATATATATATATATATATATATATATATATATATATATATATATGTATATATATATATATATATATATATATATATATATATATATATATATATATATATATATATATATGTATATATATATATATATATATATATATATATATATATATATATATATATATATATATATATATATATATATATATATATATATATATATATATATATATATATATATATATATATATATATATATATACATATATATATATATATATATATATACATATATATATATATATATATATACATATATATATATATATATATATATATATATATATATATATATATATATATATATATATATATATATATATATATATATATATATATATATATATATATATATATATATATATAATATATATATATACATATACATATATATATATATATATATATATATATATATATATATATATATATAACTACAGTGGGGGAAAAGGACATATACCTTTGACTTGCCTTAGAGTACTACTTGTCAGTGAAATGAGTTTTAGGTGAAATGAACTTTAGGTGATTTGGTGTCAGTGAAATGGTCTTTCAGTGAAGTGATACGAATCCTTTAGATGATACCCTGTACATTACAAACCAGCTGGCAGTTGATGGAGTGATACACTTTGCAGTTCATGCACATTCCTTCCACTTCACCAGGTGGAGCCCTTCAATGTGGATACCTTCTATTGTCCCTGGAACCATAGGAAAATGGGCTGTATTGTGGAATTCCTGCATGGTGTTAGCTCTCTATCCTGTGTATTATGTGGGAACCACATATACTCCTCCACATGGTGAAGCTTGGCATTGAGGAACTGATGGAGTATTATTGAGGTGAAGTCCACATAAACCTACTTTGTTCCCAGTAGGTCACTGATTTCCCTGTAGGTAATACATGTAAAGCTGCATATATGTTGTTATCCTCTTGGATAGGTATTCAATGACTCCCATTGGCCTGCAGATAAGGTTGGCACATTTCCTCAATTTTTTCATGGTGTCCCTTTCCACATGGCACTGGCCGATTATGTCAGTGTTGTGGACAGTATGAAATGTTAAGCATGGTCAGATGACCCTGTACCTCAGCGGCCAACATCACACACCATTGCACAAAGCAGCTGATATGAGAACATCCTGCAGATAAATATTTATAATGATAGTGTCAATCCTAGACATATTTAGGTGATGCACTCTGTATGAAAACATGCATTTGGACAAGTTCGTATCTAAGGACAGAGCAGCATCACTATACAGCAATTAGACATTTCTGAAACACTCTGCCATCTTGTGTTATTGTTTTGCCTCATTATCATATGTGGTGCTTCATTATACAGTCAACATTTAATTCATCCAGTGACGTTATTTGCTCTAGCCACTTTGTGTACCTGAATTTTCTGAATCACACATACCCTGCATGTGGCTGCTTGTCACACAAATTTGCTTATCACTGTGGAGTAAAGTTTTCTGACTCTAGCCAATTATTGACTGACTAAAGACAGTATTTTTATCAGAAAATCAAAACATTTATGAGGTACAGAGTAAAAATATGTGGCAGAATCAGTAATGTTTTACAAAATGAGGGACAGTTGAGAGAGTTATACTCTGTACCAATGCTGCATATCAAGCTATGTGGCAGATAGACAACATAGCATATCAGGACTACTAGCAGCTGATTTTGTTTCATATAAGCCTGTTAAGGTTTCATATAGTATGTTGTTAAATGTTTAAAAGGGTCTGTGTGTAACAAAAAGAATTTGTGAAATATGTATAAAAGATTAAGGAAAATAATTCTGAGCACAAACAGCTGACTTTAATGACTATGCATCACAATTTTCAGATAACAGCGTGCATGAATTTTTTTTACATGTAATAGAATGCATGCATTTTTAAGGCAGAAATGATGGCATTACAGTTAAAAATAGATGTTTAGTGGGTATTACTCTAAAATGGGTTATAAGTATCAGAAGGAAGCAGAAAAGTTAAGGGGTTTAAATATCAGAAGGCAGTAGAACAGTAAGTGGTTTTCTTTACAGTAGAAGCAAATCCGTTAATGGTAACTTACAATAGTGATGGCATTAAAAGGGGGCATGGAGCTCAGCTTCAGTAGTCTGCCCTGTACATGCTGATCTGTTGGAGTGCATGTCTTGTATGTGTGATTCTTTCAAGAGACTGAATCACACATTGGACTGTGCAGTGTTATCTCTCATGAACAAGAGGCTATACTCACAGCTGCATCCACAGATGTTAGAATGGCCATGGACAAGCAAGATCCCGCTCCCACAACTTGTGAAGATGAATTACTGTGAAAGGACTTTAAGTAGATTGCAACTGGTTAACCCAGAAGGGTGTGCAGTGTTTACAAGTTAAAATAAATGACAATTAGTTGCATAAAAGCAAAAATAATTTTTTGCACTCATTTGTATAAAAGTTAATATGTGATGTAAAAGCAGCAGGTATTTCTGTTTCATCTTGTGAGATAAAATGTCATTTAGTCCATAAGATAAGAGTATCATATGGAAGAAGTGTTTTTAAGTGATCCTTGACTGATTAAACAATCAGAAAGGTACACAACATATGTCATATCAAGAAGAGACCTTAATAATAGAGCTATTCTGGTGGCATAGAGGGATAAAACCCTGACTACTGCCCAGCTGATCTGGATTCACTTAGCAGCTTGGGCGACTGCCGGAGTGACAGGGAAGAGATGAGCATGCCCATCCAAGATGGGAGGGTGCTGACTGATAAGCTCCTTAATGGGGGGCATGATCCCAAGAGGGGAGTTGCCGTTAGACATAATAAGGGAATATGGGGGGTGGGGAAATAGAGTTGGTAGGTCATACATAAAAATTTCCTCCAGAAGATGAGCGGAGCCCCTAGGAGACCCTCAGGATCCATGGCCAGCCCCAGCAGAATGGAGTAAGTCCAGGGGTTTGGAAAGTAACTGGTAGACCTGATGTGGACATTGGGTACTGGGGGCCTAGCCGATAAAGATGAGGTCCGAGGGGGACCAAAAATAAAAGAAAGAAACCTTATAAGAGTATTTTTTGAGTATAGAATGACAAATTATTTCAAAACTGGTAGAGCAATGAATGCTTGAGTACAGTTTTAAATGCGACCAGAAACCCTCATCATTAAATGGTTGAACATGGGCACAGTTTTACAATGGCTGAGAACAGTGGGCACATTAATACTTTTGATTTTACTAGGGAACATTGTACAACTTTCATTGAAAAAGTGGAACTACATTGTTTATCAAATGATATTCTGGTTGACAATAAAGTGCTAATGTTTTTAAATAAATAAAATGGGTGCCACAGCTTATGGACTGGACTGCAGATTGGAAGTACCAAGTAAACCCTCTGAAGTCATTGTGTCAGAAGATAGAATTTCCAGAAGCATTTAATCACATGACCTTTAATAAATGTTGGCCTTTGATAATTACATTTAATAATTTAATTGATTATTAAATCTATGTAATAACTGATTTTATAAGACAAAACAAAGAAGGCATAAAAGTATTTTGGTCTGTATGGTAGTGCTGCATATTCTAGCATAGAAATACAAGTCTGGAAAAGGTCTCATATATATATATATATATATATATATATATATATATATATATAAAACAACAGATCATTTTAGGTGCAGCTTATTATTAGAAAAAGCTGTTTGTCTCTACCATACTCCTCTTTTTTTCTTACGCCTCATGGTTCTCTTTTCTTTATTCAGGCTATGTTCTACTGCCTAGCCCTTCTTTGTCCCATGATTGCCCTGTGGTACAACTTCCCATGTCCTGTTAGTGGGTCTATGACATTTCATCAAATCTTAAAACAGTGAACACATCTTCATTGAACACCTATTTAGCAAAGCTATCGATCATCAAATTGACTTTTCAGTGAAAGTTTTCCTACAACAAGGCAACGGTAGGCTACCCTAGTGACGGAGAAGAAAATAATAAAATTTAACACCTACCCAGCCGGGGGCACACTCCTCCTAACTAAATATACCAACTCCAAGATCGCATTACAGTGGGGAAAAGGCCAAATTCCAGATGGTGGCCAACCATTGCCTTGCCCTGGGAAGAATTTTGCTGAAAACTCAATTCAGCAATTGGTAGATTTGATAAAAAGGTGTTCGCTATTTTAAGATTCAACAAAATGTCATATACCCCATATTAGCACCTCATGTGCCTGCAAATGGCACAGGCTCTGAGCTCTTCAGTAATTCCTTTTATCTGAACTACCTCACCTTTTTGCATCTCAGTCCTCTTTCAATTTGTGCACCCTCTTGTATGCACAGTTCCTCACACTTGAAGCACATAACCCATTTCAGACCTCCGCCTTTCCTTCAAACCATTTTTTATTATTTTTATTTTTATTTAGTTAATTATTTTGGTGTATTTGCCCCCAAGGTCAGTTGATCATTAGCCACCTCCTGACCAATCAGCCCATTCAATTCCCAGATAAATTGGGAGGAGCCATCATTCAGATTGCCATTGGGGTGGTTTGAGGGTTTTTCACTTAAGATCTAATGTTTCCCCATGATTGCTTGGCAGAAGGAGTGGAAGGGGCCTGTGCAATGGGCAAACTATGCTGGATGTTCCCTCATTTTCACACAGGATGCTGCCAGTAAGTACCCCAGCATCCCACTACTTTCCACAAGCATAGAATATGGTCACCTGGTCTCCAGCAGACAAGTTGCACTTCCCTATATGTTCCGCAGGCACCTGCAATCCCCCCAGAAGAAACAAGCGAGACTTGACCCTTCACCCTTCATTTCTCACCCTCACTGCCTGACTCCTCCACTGCTGGAGCCTTTGTGTTGCATTTGCACCACGGAGCCAGGCTTTTTCCTTTATATTTAATTCTTTTTGTTTTTTGTTATTTGAATCTGACTGTAGTGGTTGATTCCTGTTTTGTTGCTTCCACCTCCCCACCCACTGGTTATGCATACCTTTTCTGTATTGCATGCTTGTCCCTCCCTGTTTTCTGATTTACCCCTTTGGCAATCATTATCTTCAGTGGCTTGTTTCTACAGTGTCACACAGACTAAGGAGTTTTTAAAAATATTTATCTTCCCAGGCCTGTGTTTTAGCAGTCTTATATCTTGACATATCATCTTATGTCTGCAGTCTTTTTTCTGATGGTATCTCATTGAATAATGGCAGCCTCAACCCTGTCGCAATTAAAAGCAAACCAAAGTGTTACAGTGGTTGCAAAAATCTTAAAACAGTACATTAGAAATGAAAGCAACTGTTTATTTGTTTGCATAAACATGCCATCACTACTAGTAAAAGGTAATAACTGGAGCCACACCTCTGCTGAACGTATCTGCTTTACTTGCTGCTTGAATAAAAATGCACTTCATGAGCATATCCAGACATTACATTTCCTTGCCATTATCATCAGTATCAGGAAGATGTATATATTAGAAAGATGAATGGGAGAAATTGATCCTGGCAGTAGGCTTGGTTTCACATTAAATGTGTAAGACTAAGTGATTCAGTTTCTGCAAATCAGAAAGTGAAAACATAATCGATCAACTGCAGTGTCCACTTTTAGCATTGTTATGTAATTTATTTTCAAAACTTGGAATATGCATCCTTTACCTAAAGTTTACCTGCAGGTTTTCTGCAGCACTAACATTTTTTATGGGTATGCAAGCTCTATGACAAAGAGAGATAAGGTTGTGAGTATGAATCAGGTGACAATAGTTCAAGTAGTGGCTCAAGCTCTTGATGGAGTTAACAGGAGAGGATGGCTAAGCTCATCCTAGGAGTGGGTAGAAGGTGGTTCCTGGCTGCCTCACTGATGCTCCACAGCAAGTAGAAGCTAGTATAAAGCAGCAGAGATAATGCAAGGAGGACATGGGCTGTGGCTGCCCAAGCCATTGATGGTAGACTTTGCTGGTACAAGCAAAGGAGCTTGCAAGCATGCAGCTTAGGGGCATAATTCGTGCAGTGATGTGGGTGTTCAAGTCACTACCAGGGATGTTGTTAGGGCCATAAACAAATGTGTTCTCAGTTACTAAGGTGTTGATGCGGGTACAAGGATCCCCATAGATGCCTGTGTGATGGCTTCCCAGGTACCTGTTGCCCTTGTATGGTACTGAGCACATCCTTCAAATGCAGGAGTGAATGAGGAGATCTTGATAGTCAGTAGTTATGAAGGCAGTAAGATAAAAATATTGTTTTTGTATACTGTATAAGGACTTCACAACATTCAGAATAGTACCATTTTAATTTGCCATTGCTTTTTCAGAGAAAAGGATAGTGTTCTTACAGTTTTGGGACTTCTTATCAGAAATTGGAGACTCAAGTCCTGCAACTGCAGAGAATAAAGTGTGACTGCCAAAAAACTCACCGTATTTCCATTAAAGCATTTTTGTAAGTGAGCTTTTCCATTTTGCACACCCAAATATGATGTCTGCACCCCATTACATCACTACTACTCATGTTTGCTAATGCCAAAGTCACTGTACCATGGATTAAGTGGAATACTTCAAACTACTGTAACATCAGAGTTGGCATATAGTCACAATTTGTCTTGCTATTCCAAGGATCACACTTAAATTATGCAGACTTTTGAACATGAACTATTTTTATGGATTACGTTCCACAGACAAGTTGGGCTGTCTAATGGAACTTTTGTAAAAGACTTTGATTATTCTGCACTGAAAAACAATGACACTGAAGAATGCCATTGGACCTCTAGTCTTTCCCTACTAGACCTTTGACTTAATGACCCTTAGGAGCTGTGTTTTTTGTCTTCCATCCTTGTAAATGGATTGCTGAACTTCACTGTTGTCTTTATGTTTGGTCCAGGACTTTCCTCCTAATATGTGATACAGCCATCTTTCTTCAGTTATGGTGTCGGCCATCTCTCCTCTTGCTTTTTGCATTATTTGAGCAATTTACAACAAGCTGTTGTTCATCAAAGTTCTGCTGCCTGGTTGTTGGCTCTAAGCTGTTAAATACAGTAGCAAGCAATATCTGAAAAAATCTAGATGCCTTGTTCTGTATCTAATGAATATCTCAGTAACCCAGTTCTTGCAACAGTATAACCTTGGTGCCATTATTATTTAGAGGGTTTCTTATCAGTATAGATTGTCCTGTTTTAGAACTTCATGGACTATTATGCATATCTTGGAAATGCTTGATATTTATCTGTAAATATTTATCAGGCTTCATTAATTCAACTTGTATCTTAATTTTTTTCTCTACAGTGAATAAGGCAGCTTTCTTATTTATGGTTGCATGCGTGGCATTTCTGTATGGGGAAAAATACACTGTTGTGTTTGTATTGCCATGAGTTTTTGTCTAGGCTGATAGTTTTTGCATCTCTTTTAAAATATTTGTTTATCATTGTCTGACAGGTCCTTGGTGGCACGACAGTAGGGCGCTGGAGTAAAATATTTTATGCCATTTCTTTCATGAAGAATTTAATCTGCTCTAATATGAACTGTTCAGAGATTATTTGGGTAAATTATTCCTTGCAAATATCATTCCCAGAACTGCAGTTATTTTCCTGCAAAGGTATTGATTCCAAGCAAAAACTGGGAAAAATAAGTTGTTCAAGTGGTTGTAAAATATGGGCTTGGTAGTAGAAATTAAATGGGAGAATGCCTGACAAAAATGTTATAAAACAAACAACCTGATGATTTCAAATACCTTATTTCAGCAATGGGTGGCACCTGTCCACATGGACTTATGTACAAGTGGGCTGTACAGAATTCAGGTTGACAATATTTGTGGAAGTAAATGATGGAAA
Organism: Protopterus annectens; assembly: GCF_019279795.1. Lineage (NCBI taxonomy): Eukaryota > Metazoa > Chordata > Ceratodontiformes > Protopteridae > Protopterus > Protopterus annectens. The sequence goes on from NC_056739.1 coordinate 1,462,745,149, forward strand.
CATTTAGTAATATCAATAAAAACAAAACAAAGCCTGGAACCATCTGTGGTACAGATAATCACATACTTTTATTCAAAATCTAGCTAAATATGCAGAAGAGTAAGGCAGCCAGATGCTTAGCAATGTGTATGATCTTGAAAACATACCACTGGATTTCAAAGACTCTGTGTAAAACTGATATGCTGCATTAGATAAAAGTGAGAGACTACCAGAAGAGTTATGCAAAGACACCAATAAAGCTGTATTTAAAGAAAACAAACAGTTCCTGCAAAATGTGAAAAGGCAAGTAAGGTCAAAATGGCTTATTGATGACAATCCAAATATTGCTCAGAAATATAGAGAAGCTAAAGTACGAGAGGAGAAGGAGAGGTAGTTGTAAGCTTGGCTAAAATTTTGAATGTGTTGCCAGACAGGATGAAGAGAAGCACTAAAAATGGCACATGCAAAGAATGAAATAAAAAATACTAGATAAGAAAAGGCTAGCTTTTCTAAAACTATTATACCTAATGAGAAAATTCCAGTCTCAAATTGGAATGTTAAAAGGGCTCAAGGATTTATGGTGAGTGATACTGAAGAGATTGAGAAAAAGTGAAAAGATTCTACTGAGTCATTATGTTGTAAAGATCAAAGAGCTCAGCAGTCATATCATCCTGTACTTGTGATGAGGTGTCAGGCTTGATGGAAGAAGAAATAGAAATATTTGTTGAAAGCTTTACCAAAGAAGAAGGAACCAGGCATTGGTGGCTTTCATGTGGAAGTGTTACAGCACTTGGATACTGCTGCCACAACACATCCAGTTCTTTGTCAAAAAATTTGGAAGCCAGCATCGCTGCTAACTGACTGGAAAAGATTTGTGTTTATATCAGTCCTGAAGAAAAGTGATCAGACTGATTGTAGAAACTATTGCTGAGTTGTTGTGATCCCACATACCAGCATGCTTCTTCATAAGTTTATTTCATTGAGATTGCAAACATGCATAGAGCTAGATATGAAGGAAGTGCATACAGGATTCACGAAACGGCAAAGAAAAAAAGAACCATCACAGATCTGAGACAAATGTTTGAAATGGCAAAAGAATATACGAATCTCTGCTGTGTTTTATTGATTAGAACAAGGTACGTGTGTAATTCATGAAATACTGTAAGCCACACTGAAAAGCGTGAGTGTACCAGAACATCTAATTGTTCTTAAACACAATCTTCACATTGATCAAAAAACAGCAGTTCAGCTAGAATAAGGATAAACCAGAATGGTTTGGATTTGGTAGAGGTGTGTGACAAGGCTGCATACTTTTTCCATACTTGCTTAATTTATTAGAGAACCACGACTGCATGAAGAAAATCAAATAATTCAGTAATTTCAGTGATTATCAAAAGCCCTTGCTATGCTTATGATATTGCATTACTGGCTGAAAGTGAAAGTGGTCTGAAATGGTCTGAAATACTTGCCGATTAAGATTAAACAGTATAGTCTCTAAAGGGGTTTGCACTTTAATGTGAAGAAGACACAGATCATGACAGCTGATAAAATCGGTATATTGATTCTTGATGGGGAAAATAAAATTAGTAGACAGCTTCAGCCTGCTCGAATCAATAACCAATAATGATAAGGGAAGCAATCAATAAATGTGACAATGAATCACTGTTGGCAGAATAGCCATGAAGGCTCTAGATGAGATCTTTATGTGGATAGATGTGCCTTTGTGTGCAATAATTGAGCTTCTGCAAGTTAGGTATTTTCAGTTACATCATGGGAAGGTTAAAGTGGGACAGTTAAGAAACGTAACAAGAAGAAAATTGATTGCGTTTGAAATACAGCTTTGGTTAAGAATCATCTGTATACCATTTGATGTCTAAGTATTCCCTGGGAGCTCAGATGATGAGAGTTTAACTTTAGTTGTTTGCACGTAAGTGAAGAGAAAGATAATTAAAAAAAATACCAGGATTGACAAGGTTGAAGGTTAACATAAAAGAGGAAGATCTGCAGTACAATGGAGTGACACATTTACTACAGCAATGGATGCCCCTCTGTCAGCGATGAATCATCTGACTGAAGACGTAATATAGTTCTGGATATTTGCCCACAGAGTTGTTATGACTCAGTATTATCTCAGCAGTGTGTATCAATAGTTGATTCCATGCACACCACTTCATGCCATCACAAGTGATCATCTACTTGTATAAGAAATGCATTGACATTAAATAGACCTGCACTGACAGTGTAATTCGTCCCCAGAGGTGCAACAGATGTGTTGGTGGCACTTACCATAGCATACCATACCTTACCATACAGTACCATACCATACCGTAGGCTGCCAGCCTAGTCAAATAGAATTTGATACATAATTCTATCAATTGTATAAAAAAATGTAAAATACAGGCTTGTGTTTTTAAATGAAAGAAAACACTGTAAAATGTGAACTTCAAGATTGTTGCAACATTGCCATCTGCTGTAAGGAAAATCAAGCCAAGCATTTCAAATGTTCTTTGAAGTTACAATTATCTAAAAAAGTGATGCCGAAGCGTCTGGCTGAACACATTCTTTCTATTGTCTTAACTTAAGGGAAATTGTACTTTACTGTGTGTATCTGTTATCCTTTCCTCTTCTGGGAGACAACCTCCCTGGTGTTAGTGGTGAGGATTGAGGCTTCTTGATTTCTCGGCCAGGGCACGGTCGTCACACCATACCATACCATACCATACCATACTATAAATCTGTACAAGCTAGGCTCTCAATTTCTTTGTCATTACTACACCACAACATGTGGCTTCTTGGTTAGGAGTTAATTTCCTTCATGCCATGGTATGGATTGCCTGTAGCCTTCAGGACCATACTTTTCAGGATGCATACAGCAATGTGCTCTGGTACACAGGTAATTGCTAAATTTGCAAAAGCAAGCTATGACTCACTACCACTTTTTGCACACCCTTTTGCAAGTGATGAAAGTAAGCAGGGATGTCCAGAAGCCAGAATAGCTGTACTTTTACAACAGAAACAGAGTTAGTATTTTATATGACTTTTTTAAGTCAATTACATAAACTGTAGCCTTAAATTAGATACTCCCTTTACAAAATATATCTTTACATTTCTGTAGGTTTATGTAAATAATTCAGTATTTTAAATAAGTGTCTCATTTCATTAATTCATTATGCGTTTTTCTTATTTTCTCAGGTGAGAACTCTTTCACTTCTTGGTGGGCACTTTCAGTACTGTGTTTTGCTTTTATTTCATATACTTTGAATAGTAGAGGGTTATTCTGTGTCTCTGTCTAAATGCTCATGTTAGAGACTAGTAGTTGTATCACTAATGGTATGTAATATACATTTAATTAATCATCTGTGCTAGTTTCCTGTGAATTGTAATATTGTTAACCTGGACAGTTTAGCCATGATACACTGTTGTCTAATTTCCTCATACTTGCGGACTTATGATTGTGTCCCTAAAACAGGGATCACTGCTGAAGACTCACTGCAGTCATTTGTGAAATTCCTTGTTTTTCCATAGAAAATCAAAACTTATGGATGATAGTCAGTAAAAGAAGGAACCGTATTGTACAAGTTTCATTCACACCAGTAAAAGATGTCTGTGGGAGTTGATAACTTAAGTGGCCAGCAGTGAAATCCCACAGCAGTCACAGCATGACAATTTCCCATTCCTTAAGGTGCTACAACTTCAAAACTGTTTGTATAAATAAAGGGTGTACTGGTTTGAAGGGACATATAACCATACTTTTCATCATAAAAATTAGTATGGGGTTGAATGACCCAAATGAAGTTGAATATAATGTATGCACTGCATATAGCAGTATAACACAACATAAGGCACAGTAAGCATAGTGCAGTAACAAGATGATTAAAGGAATTAGGACAGCTGCTAATCTTACAGCATAGTATAGGCAGTGTGCCAAGTCTTTGCACATGACACTGTGCCAAAAGCAGTAGTGTGTGCCATGTAGGAGCAGAACAGGAAAGTATAGTTAGTGAAGGCATAGTGGTAAGACAGTGATGCTCTCATGCTGCGCATAAGCATAGGACATGCAACAAAAAGAATGCTGACTTCAAAATAAGGGAGTCATTGTCAGCACATGCAAACCTGTGTGAACAACAGCATAACCATGAGCAGAAGGGGAATATGTGTTCCCATTTGAGACGCATGCAATAGCATCACAGCATATGTGACAGGACAGTTTTGTTTGCTCCATATTAGGACATATCCTAGTATAAAAGTAGCACCATATACACTAATGTGGCATAGTACTGCAGTCCACTATGGCTGCAGCCTTGGAAAGCCACACAGCTCAAAGAGCTTACAAGGAATATGCTACATAATCATTCTGCGTGTGGGCAGTAATACATCTGAGATAACAGGTAACACTGGCCCTACCAGGGTGTAGCAGGAATCTCTAGTTGTAGTACAGAAGCCACACTTGATCTCATACTTCAGCCCAAAAGATGCAGAACATTGCACATGGCTGGATATGTTCTGCGATGTGCAACATGTGTGTAAAGACACAGTCTGCTATACATCAGAATTGCAGATTAGAAAAAAAGACTTGCAGGATGATACTGGAATTAAATTAAAAAGAAAGGGTATGCATAAATATCAGGTGGGAGACAGAAATGAAGATAGCGAAAGACAAGAGAAAAGGGGGGAGTAGCAAACACACAAAGCAGACATGCAGGAGTGATGTGAAAGAGTGAACAGATACAACAATGTTCATCTAGTACTATTTTATAAATTCTATAAGACCCAAAGTTATTAAATTTAGCAATGGAAGACTGGTGGTATAAAGCACATACATGGGAACAGTATGCCAGACACACTCATGTAAATGAGAACACAGATAAGCAGGAAAAATACTAAGGGTACTTGTTGAGAGGTTAGAACAGCCAATGTATACAAACCCATGGTTGATCTTTAATTTTAAACATGTCTACTGTTATCCATTCCTAAGTGATAGTCAAGAATGCTTACGGTTCCCTGCAGATAGTCCTAAATGTTACTTTGTGCACCTAGACCTAATATGGTCCTCTGGTAATAGTCAACAAACTAGAAATGTTGCAGAGCAGTATAGTGTTGTTTATCCATGACCAAACCATCAAAGACAAAATATGCTGCCAGCTTAGATTTACATTATATGTAGTGCGTTTATATTGTTTGGTTCACCACAACCTTAAAATGAGTGAAATTCTTATAAAACAGGTTTTAAGTTTTTGTTTGTTTTATTTTATTATTTTTTTTGTATGGGTGCAAAACTGTTTATGACTTCATTTTCTGAAGTTTTATTTCAGAGTTAGAGATGTAGTAAATGAGGAAAAAAATCCTTTCCCTTGTATAGTCCCACACAGCTAGTACTTAATAATCTGATATGTGAGTGAGAAATACTCATTCTAAAAACTTAAACCTTGCCTGTGGTATGCTTAGAACCTGCTGGAGAGACAGATGTGCGTGCCAGAGACTACCCCTTCTCTGGAACAGGCTACCCATCTATGTTAAGCAGAGTTCCTCCTTAACCCAGTTCATAGGTTCATAGGTGATTACTAGGCTAATGGCACAAGAGCACTTTCAAGAATAGCCAATTATACCCAGGATATGACAATATTATATCTTAATTCCCCAGATATGGGATGGGGTAGTGTCAGGGTAGTGGTTCTTTGAGTGTTGGAAGCCTGAGTCATTTTACACATTCTGTCTGTCCCTAGGAGACATAGGCAGTACCCCAGGAATTAATTTACAGTTCCCCATCCATTTATCCAAATTCTTTTTGAAGAAAGTGAGGGAAGGGCTGTGTTTTACAAAGATGGGAAGTTTATTCCATAGATGAGGTAGCCTATGCGTTACAAATCTGTCTTTCCAGGAAGTTCTTTTAGATTCATAAATGAGGTTCAGGTCCACAGAACACTTTGCATAATTTTTCTTGTGAATATGTAACATTTTCATCAGGGCTGATCAGAAAATGCCTTGTAGGTCAGGCATAATTCACCTCTCAAGGGATAGGGCCTTTAGTCGGTCTACATAAGGTACGTGTCTTACACTTTGTATTTTATTTAGTGAGAAACCTCTGAAGCTGCTCCAATTAGTGTAAGTACCTTCCTGGGTAGATAGATGTAGAAGGGAGTTGTACTTTACTATTGCCCTTTTGAGGACCAAGTACAGTGGCACAATGACTTCCTTTGATCTTGATGCCATGCATTTATTTATAAGTTGAGATGGACTGAAGGATTTCAGCAGTACTGCAGCTGTCTGGTAGCCAAAGTTTAGGTTACTAGCAATCTGTATTCCTAGGTTCCTAACCACTGAGTCTGCTTTTAGGGATGTGCTATCAATATTATAATTTGTACGCATCTATGATTTCCTGAAGAGTAGGATTACACATTTTTGAGTATTTAGTCTCAGTCCATGGTTTTGGCACCAGTCGTTTGTTATTTTTAGGCTTGTTTGCAGGATGTCAGCATCATTTGGGGATTCAGTGATTGCTTCCAAGTTACAGTCGTCAGTGAACTTGGTGAGCCAGAAGCCCCCAACATTGACCTTCACGTCAGAGAAGTATATACCAAACAAGAGGGGTCCCAACACTGAGACCTGTAGGACACCACTAGTAACAGGTTTCTTATCGGAAGTGGATTGACCTGTCTGGACAACATGTCCTGTTATTGAGCCAGTTGGCTATCCATTTGATGATGTAGGGATTTATCCTTATCTCAGTAAGTTTATCTATGATCTCCGAGTGGGGGATTGTGTTGAAAGCTTTGTCCAGGTCAAGATAAGCAATGTGTACCATTTTACCCTCATCCATGGCCCTAGTGACATTCTCAAAGAAGGTCACCAGATTAAGCAGGCAAGACATCCCTTTGACAAAGCCATATTGGGTCTGTTCCAGTGTTTGGAGAGTTCCTATGTCGTTATTAATCAGGTCCATGATAATTCTCTCCATGGCCTTGCAGATAAGACTGGTCAAGGTTATGAGTCTGTAGTTCCCTGGGTCAGTTAATGGGCCCCCCTTGTGCAGAGGGATGACTATTGCAGCCCTCCATTCTTCTGTGAAAAAGCCAGTTCAGAGGCTGTGGTTAAAGAAAGTTTCTGGTGGACCTGATAGATTCTGTTTTAAGCTATTTAAGAAACATCCTGGAATGTTGTCATGACCCATGGAGGTTGTGGTTTTTGGCTTTAGTAAGCACAGTAAGGACCTGTTCCCTTGTAATGACCAGTAGGAGGATGGTTGCAGGTATTCCTTTAGGTGTGGTAGGAGGTGATGGGTGTGAGAAATTTGAACTGAACTAGTATGCTAGCAGTTTTGCTATAGTTTCAGGCTGGGTGTAAGTGTTTCCATTCATGATTAACTCGGCACATTCATGAGCATTTCCCCTGAGGTTACGAACATAATTAAAAAAAGCCTTATGGTCATGTTTCACCTGGAAGGCTGTCTTTGCCTCATAGTTTGCCTTGGCAGATTTTACCAGCTCTGTAATCTGTGTGCTTAGACTGGTGAGTGTCTTTTTGCACTGTCTTGTCTGTTCCTTATGGCTTTGGAGAGGATCTTTTCCTTTTGTTGAATAGCCTATTTATGGTAGGGGTCCACAAGGGTGGTTTATTTTTACCAGTAATCATAGGTTTGACTCAGATAGGTACTGCCTCCTCTATGCAGCTATGAATGTGGTAGTACAGTGCTTTTGTGTACAGCTGAGAGTAAGCCTCAATTTCATCTGGCTTCAGAGGGGCTTGGAAGTTTAATAAGCTGTCACTTAGTTTAGGGCAATTGGCCCCAGCAAAGTTCTTAACAGGTCTGGAGTTTGATTGGGGTTCCAGGTTAGTTTTAATACTAAAGGAGATAATTTTGTGGTCAGTTCTTACCAGGGAGGAGTTAATGCACAGGAGGGAGCAGCATCCCCCCATGTTCATGAGTATGACGTGTAGGATATTTGTACCTCTAGTTGGGGAGCTAACTTGTTGCTCCAGGTTGTTTGCACTGACGAAGTCCAAAAGCCTCTGAGCAAGTGAATTATGGGTTCATAGATTCATAGATGTTTACTGTATCTATCTATGAATCTAGGACAGGATTAGGAATAAGTATATTAGAGGGTCAGCCCAGGTTGGAAGGTTTGGAGACAAAGCCAGAGAGGCAAGATTACTTTGGTTTCGACATGTGCTGAGGAGGGATGCAGAGTATATTGGGAAAAAGATGCTAAGGATGAAGCTGCCAGGTAACAGGAAAAGAGGAAGGCCTAAGATAAGGTTTATGGATGTGGTGAGAGAGGATATGCAGGTGGTTTGTGTGACAGAGGAAGATGCAGAGGACAGAAGGAAATGGAAACAGTTGATCTGCTGTAGCGACCCCTAACGGGAGAAGCCGAAAGAAGAAGAAGATTCATAGATGTTTACTAGGCTAACCACAAGTGCCTTTTTAAGCTTAGCAATGCATCCCAAATCTCTGACAAGTTCTGATATCCTGGATGAGTGTAAGCAGGGGTTTGGGAGATGAAACATTTACACGCAAGGGCCTGGGAGATGAAACATTTATAGGTTTCCTGTGTCTATCAGAGACATAGATGCCAAAACCAGCAATGAATTTCCTGTTTCCCATTCAATTTTCCAAGTTGCACTTGAATTGGGTTAGGGAGGAATTCTGCTTCACATGGATGGGGAGCCTGTTCCATAGATGGAGTACCCTCTGGGATACATACCTGTCTCTCCAGCAGGTCCTATTTATATCACAGGCAAGGTTTATGTCTTTAGAATGGGTAATTCCGGTGCTGTTTGTTTTATGGATATTCAGGAGATCCATCAGAGTGGGGTCTGACAATGCCCTGTATGCCAGGCATAGATCTCCTCTCAAAAGCCTGTAGGAGACAAAATACAGGGATAGGGCCTTGAGGCAGTCTGCAAAGGATATTTTATTTACGTCCTGTATTTTTTTTAGTGAGGAAACACTGTGGACATTGCAGTTGTTGGATATGCCTGGCTAGATATACCAAAGGGGGTATTGTACTCAATGACAGGTCATTGAATGACAAATACAGTGGAACAATGACTTCGTTGAACATAGATGCTATACCTTTGTTTAATTGCTGCACAACACAGAATGATTTCCTCACTACTCTAGACACATGATGGTCAAAGGCTAAATTTCTATCTCTGTATGTCCCTAAGTCCCTGGCTACTGCGTCAACTCTGAGGGGTGTGTTGTCAATATGATAGTTACCAGGGGTGGATGACTTCTGAAAGGATACTGTTATGCATTTCTTGGCATTTAGTTTTACTTCATAGTTCTGACACCAGTTGTTTGTCTGTGTCATCCCCTCCTGGAGAATATTTATGTCAGTGAGGGATTCAATGACACTTCCTAATTTGCAATCATCTGAAGACTTAGTCATCCAGAGCGTTTATATCATGTTATCGAAAACCGAAAGCACTAAACACCATTTAATCGAACCTAAATAATCTAAAGCACACAATATCGAACATTCAGAACAGCAAATTTTTTCCCAGGGAAAATATTCACTATTCCAAAACACATTAACACAAGACAGATGCACTAAAACAACAGCAATCCACACACTTACACTTAAAATCATACATCTAACCCTACACTAAACTATACAAACACTAGTATCTATCCACTTACCTTAACCCAACCCTAACCCTAATATCCGTCACTATTGCACACTCACCTTACCCGCGCCCTAACCCTAACTCACTTAACCCACCCCAGCCCTAAACTCTGTCACTAACGCACACTCACCTCACCAGCGCCCTAACCCAAACTCACGTAACTCGCGCCCTAAACCTAACGTCCACACAATCACACACTTACCTGAACCCCCGTAACTTTCCACCACAGTGCTAAAAATAGCGAAGCCACAGAAATGAACAACCAAATTCTTTCCCTAGGAAAGAATTCTATGTTCTGCAGCTTCGCTATTTTTAGCGTTCGATGAATAGTGTTCGACATTGTGGCATTTGACGTTATCGGCTTTCGATAACATGATATGAACCCCAGCCAGAGATCACTGACATTGGCCTTGATTTCAGAGAAGTAAATGCCAAAAAGGAGTTGTCCAAGGACTGATCCCTGAGGGACTCCACTTGTGATTTGCCTCTTTGTAGAGGTGGACTCTCCATTTCTAACTCCTGTCTATGAGCCAGTTGGCTATCCACTGGGTGACATAAGAGTTTGTACCTAACCTCTTGAGTTTGTCAACAATGCCCGAGTGGGTTATTGTGTCAAATGCCTTGGCCAGGTCAAGGTAGGCAATGTGAACCTTTTTTCCCTCCTCCATAGCTTTGGTTACCTTCTCAAAGAAGGCTACCAGGTTGAGTAGGCATGATCTGCACTTGACAAAACCAAACTGGGCTGGGTCCAGTGTGTGGAGATTTGCTATATCTCTATTCATAATTTCCATGATAATTATTTCCATGGCTTTACATATAAGACTAGTGAGACGTTTATGGGTCTGTAGTTTCCAGAGTCTGTAGATGGTCTGTCTTTGTGCAGAGGAGATGGCTGTTGCTGTATAAGTCTCCCAGTTTATGGAGGGGTAGTTGAAGTCACCCATAAGTACGGTGTTAGGCTGAATATTAATAGATTCCAGTAGGTTTAGGTAAGAGGTGTGGTTTTCCAGAATCATGTTAAGGGACCTTTAGCTAGCAAGGATATGATAGGGGGTCGCACCTGTGGTTAGTTAACTATGGAGGTTACTGGCAGACAGGTTCAGTGCAGAAATATCTATCCCACCAGAGTCTATTCTCCCAAACATCTCAGATGCCCAGGTGAGAGCTGCTCTCTCTAAAGCAAAAAACACAGCATCAATGGGACTGATCATAATGGAACTCATAAATAAAGACATTGGGGACCTACAGACACTGGATCCTACCCAATTTGGCTTTGTCAAGGCCAGATCCTGCCTAAACAGTCACTAAGGCCATTGATGAGGGGCATCATAGAAAAGCTCACCAGCTTAGATGTAAACCCATATGTCACAAGATGGGTTGCAAACTGGCTCAAGGACAGAACACACAGGGTTAGAGTTGCTCTTGTTTGGCATTTATTTTTCTGAAGTGCAGGCAAACATAGGGGATTGTGGCTGACAAAATTTGCAGATGACTGCAAACTGGGCACCATAATTGACACTCCATCAGACACAGACATCCTCCAGAAAGGTCTCATAGAAATGGATAACTGGTGCCAGAGCCATGGCCTTAAGCTAAATGCCAAAATGTATAGTCATACCCTTTGGGAAAAACAAATTAACTAATTACCACATAGGTGGTAATCCATTAAACACGGAAGAAGTTATCAGGGACCTGGGGACCCAAGTTGACAGTAACCTCTCTTTTGACACTCACATTGCCAAAGTGGTTAGGAAGACCTTCTACATTGCCCACCTGATCATGAAGGGATTCACATCCAGATCAGGAGAGGTCATTGTACCCCTGTACTCTTCACTTATCAGACCAATGATTGACACCTGCAGCAGTTGGAAAGACCCCAAAGTTCTCACCAAAAAGGATAAAGGGGTTCAAACATATGTGATACGACGCCTGACTGAAGAAACTCCAGCTCTATTCAGTCGCATACTGTCTGCTCAGAGGTGATCTGTGCCTGATATACAAGGGCATGTCCAACCCGAATTAATGGACATGCTCCACCTCAAAAATCCAAATCCACCAGAGCCACGAGAGCAAGAGACTTAAACCTCAACACGGAGATTCATCACCCAGAGACTCCCTACACTATGGAACAGAATCCCAGTCCATGTGAGGCAGAGCCCTCACTGACTCTGTTCAAGAGAAATCTTGACAGTGGATGGGAGATCGTTTACCCCCGGGAATCATCTCTGTATCACTGCTGGACAGAGGCACAGCAAACTAATGGGTATAGTATTCTCATCCAGATAGCCTAGTATGAACCTATGAACCTATGAACCTATGAGAAGCTCAAGAGAGTCATATTGTTGGACCAGTCTAGCTGGGTACTTGTCCTTTATGAACACTGAGACACCTCCTCTCTTTATTTTATCCTGACCTGAGGGTGATCAAAATGTATGAAAAGCATTGTAGCCTTTGATAGCCAGGGTGATTTCCTTGGTTCTGAACCATGTTTCTGTAACAACACATATGCCTGCATTCTCCAGGGTGAGGAGTGCTTCCTGGGAGTCATTTTTTTATTTAAACTCCTAGCACTGAGCAACAGTACCTTTAGTTAGTTGTGAGTGATTTTTTTTTTTTTTTATGTTGGAGGGTTTAACAACTTACCAAGACCTTAAAAAGGCACTATAGGGATAGATAAAGTTTTTGCCAGTATCCAGAAGCCAAGTGGTGACAAGTGCAAACCATCTCTGGCAAAGCATAATGGTTTGTAGATCATGTCCCCCCAGACTGACAGATATTAGATCCTCTTGTGACACCAGAAACTAAGCCAGTAGTTGAAGTCAATTATTTTTTGCTGTGGCAACATCATTGGTGAAAGTAGGATGCAACTCGAGGTAGATTCATACCCGTCTGGGACACACATTCAGAGATCCCCATCATGTCTCTCTTCGTATAGTCCAGTGAATTGCCTCTTAGGTTGTTTACACCTACATGAATTATGATCTTGTCATACTAGTACTTTTAGTTTAAAGACCTAAGTGCATGCATGATGTGGTGCATCCTGGCTACAGACAGTTTACTCTGATCTTCTCTTTGTTTAGCCTGGTAAGGGGGGGGGGCATCAGTATGTCTTACAATGGAATCCCCAGTAACTAGAATTTTGATTATGCAATGTGTTGCCTTATGGGCTTGGAAGTGGGGCTACTATGATTTTCAGCGTTATGTATTGTGTGAGGTGCTGTCTGAGTATGATCGGGGCCACTGAGAGATGCTTTTAGGAGGTCTTGGAAGTTTGGGTGGATTGCAAGTGAGTAGCTCCACATATGTGGGTCTATGTGTTTGTTCTTTAGCGTTTTGGGTGTAACACAGACAACCTGGTTTGCATTTTTTGTGTGTATGTGAGAGCTTTGCCTCCAATGACACTGTGTATATACATCTCTCAAATACTGTGTTTGTCTGTTCTGAAATTAAATGGTTGTCAGTGAACACGAGGCAGTTACTGTACTGCCAAGTGCAACGTGGATAATTGGATGGAGAACAGGAAATTCATCCCTGTTTTGGCACCTATATCTGTAATGGACACAGGCGGACTATAAATGGTTCATCTCCCAGGCCTCTACTTACACTTATCAAGGGTACCAAAACTTGTGAGAGATTTGGGATGCATGGTTAGGCTTAAAAAGGCCGTTGTGGTCGTTAGCCTAATACACAGCTATGAATCTATATGTATTGTACTGCAGAGGACTTCTGCAGAAGGCAGAATGCCTTCAGAAAAGCCTGACGTAATGCAGTAATGTCCTACTTCCACTGCCCCAGAGTGTATTCTGATGCAGTTTGGAACCTTCAGTTTCTTTCTTATCTTCGGCACCAAGTTGTCCATCATCTCCTGCATCACTTGGGCCCGGTGGAATAGCTGATCATTGTACAGCCTTACCCTCTTGCTACAATTTGACAGTGTGCTGGAAGCTAATAAAAGAGCAGCACAACTAGCGCAGTTAAAATAACAGCACAGATCGCAGATATGAGAAGTCACTGCATTGTCAGTGAACCTGCTTCTGAAAGGAAAGGCATACCTTTCTATGTTCATCCCTCTGAAAAAGCACCTATGAAACAAGTAAAGTAAGCAGCATTACAGGAGTTTCAGCACACCATTAGCACAAAGATGCCAAAATAAATCAAGATTTAGTTGCTGTCAGCATTATTCTGAGAACATACTGACTTACCAATCTCATTTTGTAGAAACTACAGACAACAAGGAAGAGGGAAGCTTTGCTCCATGTAACCCTTTAAGGCTGAGGTTGCATAACATCATGGTAAACAAATGTCATTTTACATCTGAACTCTTGCAGTGGAACACACTCTCATTTGATTGTCATTTGCTAAAAAGTGAATGGCTGATCGAAACAATAACTTTACAGGTAATTCCAGTAGCAATTGTCTTGAGAGTTCCATACAGCAGAAATAGAATGGCTAGGCTTATTTATTTACATATTTATGCATGTGTTTACATTTGACTACTAGGCAGGTGGACTAATCATTCAGTCCTTGTAGTCATGACCCAAGATGAAGCCAAGCATCACTGCAGATATATGCAGAGAAGCACAGTAATAAAATTTTTTCCAGTTCGAGACAGTACCTGCTTGGTCAGATACTGATATTTATAGTTATAGTACTGGGTATTTTTTATACAGATCTGTAATAAAAATAAAACATATATATATATTTATGCAGTGTAATCATAAATCATTCTGTAGTTTAGTAATAAAAGTATGCTAGAGATACTTCTGCAGTAGAAACATATTTGCACATCTGTAAAGATACTCAATAATAATTCGTTATCATTTGGTACCAGGTTTTTGAGTTAGCCATTATCTTTAAAGCATTTGTTTGCACTTTCCTGAAATAGGTGCCATCTTAGTTTAATTTTGAAAACAAGTAATATTTTCTTTGTGTGTATTTTGTTAGGTTGTGTGTTGTATGTCATACTCCTGTGCAGGCTAGACAAGTCATGCTCAGTCAGTCTGTCCCACAATCCACACATTCAGTAGTTTCCAGTATTGCCTGTGAAATGCATTCAATACCCGCAGTGTGCACAGTAGGCAAGCAGGAACATTGCCGCAAAACTAGAACATGTAGTGTACATTCCAAGCGATATAACAAAATGTCTGTCTATCATAATGGTCACTAATCAGTGTGTAAGCAAATATTGAAGAACATCTGAGTGTCCATGCCAGATGTTGTATCTGTTGTCTTTAGATATAATTAACAGGTTGAGGCAGCACATTCATATAGAACAGCAACCATTATGATTACCAGGAGTACCACAGCAATATGCACTACAGTAGTTTTACACAGTAAATAATATAGATTAATCACAGTAGTACAATACCTTGCAATAACACAGAAAACCTCAAAAAAGCATTTGGCACATCATTAAATGAATTCCTGTGCAACCTGTGCTGGTGACGTAGAGGGATGAAACCTTGACCACAGCCCAGGTGAAATGAGTTTGACTTTTGACTCAGCACTTAATGTTGGAGGATAGCCATGTTCATTCTCAAGTGGAGGATGGAGGACATATACTTGGGCCACACTGGTGTGATTGATTTCCGTGGTAGAGACCAGGGAGACAACAGCACATAGTACTGCCTGTGGATGGGTGAGATGGATTGCTGATATCAGGCCCTAGCAGAAATAAGGGTCAGGATAACAGCAATGCCCACTGCAAATTCCAGCCATGGGTTGTTATCGGGTGTGCACATGGGTCTGGGATGAAAAGGGAAATATTCCCCAACAATAGCAGCAGTGTGATTCTGCCCCCAGTGGCTCAATCGTCTCACCAGCCATGAATATAGGCTGGAGATAGTTTGGAAGAGTTATGGGGTTCTGCAGACTCAGTAGACAAGGACAGACACGGGGAGCAGCTGATGGTCAACTGTCAGAAAGTAAAAATAGTCTGAAAATATTTACTTGTTAGTGGTGCTGCGGTAGTGTTGTCGCCTCACAGTAAGACATTGTCCTGTTTGATTCTCAGCTAGAGTGTCTTCTGTGTGGAGACATGCATGAATGGGCATACCTTCGTTGAAGGTTGTGCGTCAGAGCCAGCAACTCGGTACGTAAAAATCTACTGCCAGTCATTAGCGGACCGGAGTTCCACTGTGGTGGCCCCTAACTGGGAAAAGCCAAAAGACACAACAACATACCCTAAAGTATCATAGCAACATGTGATCCATACTGTAGATTACCCAACTCAGCACAAGATTACTGAGGCATGAAACAACTAGTAAATATATGACTAAGTGACATATTCTGAAATAAACTTATGGTAACAGTATGCATCACATACTGGGGACTTGTGACTGCAGTACAGGCTTATGGAGTAATACAGAAAATATCGATTATCGCGCAGGTGAATGGTTGTCAGATTTCCTACCACAGGAAATATATACTGCAGACTTATCGTAGCAATGGAACAGTGTACAGTGTTCAGAAATCAGTAATAAATTATGACATGTAATGGAAGACTAGTATGCCTGCAGCCATTGCATATTACACTAAATGGATAAAAAGTCTATGTTAAGGAATATGTCAAATAAGTTTGCAGATAGGGACTTGTTTTAAATGTAGCTATAATGCTGTTAGTTACGTAATTAAAGGAAATTATGGCAAACAATGGCAATATTGCAGAATGATACATAAAGAATTTTAAAAACATATCATATACAGCAATATAATAAAACAGTCAATATTATTTTACTGTAGCCTCTATCCCCTTACTTTTCTCCTTACTTAACTATAAGTTCATCATCATTTTAACAATTCAATTTGTTTTGTAGTTTCTTGACTCTGCAATCTATTTTTGCGACTAACTGAAAGGTATTGGAATAAGCTAATGCCAACAACAACTTCTTTATTCATGTATCAATTTCCCATTTTGCTCTATCTGCAAGAAATATTGGGAAGGGTTGTTATAAGGTTGATATGAGAGTAGCTTATGTCCTTGTGGGCATCATAACAACTGACAGCATTTCTGTGTACCCTAACTCTACCCCTTGGTGATGATGTCAACACCTGCATCACCAAAGAGCCTACCTATTCCTATCATTTGCACTGCTGACAAGGGTAGGCTACCATCATTGGTTTAGGTATCCAGGGGCCACATCATCCTTATTTATGGTTACCTGGGCAGACAAGCCTCTGCTTGAACTTGAGCAGCAGGGTCAGCTGTCCTGGAATCAATGGCCTTCCCTTCAGGATGCTCAAGCTTGACTTTATTACCATCCTGTGTAGCCCAGCACTTCCAGCACCCAAACTTCTTCTCCTTCTTGTTCTTTTGGCTTTTCTCAGTTAGGGGTCGCCACAGCAGATCACCTGTCTGCTCATGATTGGCAGTGGAGTTTTACGGTGTCGAGTTGCCAGCCCAGCACCCAACCTTCCACAGAAGGCACACACATGCACACACTCACACCTAGGGCCAATTTGGAGTGTCCAATCCACCGACAGCATGTCTTTGGGATGTGGGAGGAAACCGGAGCACCTGGAGAAAACCCATGCGACCACAGGGAGGACATGCAGACTCTGCACAGAAGGCACCCCAGCCGAGGATCAAACCAGAGAACCTCTTGCTGTGAGGCGACAATGCTAACCACTGCACCACCGTGGCCGCCCCACTTCAAGCACCTGAACTACTAAATAAATATTCAAACTGTGGTCCTCTGTGTCACAGTAAGGGCTTCATACCTTTGTGCTACTGAGGTGTCCCCTCTTTTTCATTTTCAAAGTTTGCTTTCTTAATAAGTTGATCCTTGTCTGTTTCCCCTAATTTTCTTCCTGCACATTCAAGCCAGAGGCAGACTCTCTTGTTACATTTTCTACATATCATCTTGTAACTTTCTTATGAATCCCACTTTTCCCACATTGACTCCATATTTTTTCCCCTCACTTTCACAAGTAAACAGTATTTTCTTTGGTTCCAGTATATAATATTCCTTGTATTTTGTTATAATTACTAAAGTGGGAAATGCCAGAGCTTTTCTACCCAGGTCACCACTAAAATGGCCTCTGCACAGTCATACATTTCTGGTCAACAGATACAAGTAAAATAAATAAATACATTTTGTCAACGTATCTTTAAAGAACTGTATGCTAGGACCCCTCCTCCCGGTATTGCTATTTCTTTTATCCGAAAGCTTTCTAATTCATAGCCAGCATTGCAATTTTCATTTAAGTAAATGTCAATGTCTTTTGGTTACTGTCACGTGTCTTGAATTGTACATATACTTTTCTCCTCATTTATCGACTCATGTCGGTCAGTACATAATATTTTCAAGAAGCATAAATTTTCCA